>NC_085038.1:7821064-8044235 GCF_963692335.1 Osmerus eperlanus
GTGAGGTAGGTGAGGACCGTGCAGTGGACAGGACCGTGATATATACGACTCTATGCGCTTCTCTCAGATACTCATCCTAGCTATGACTTCAGATTGAAACAAGCTAACTAATAGATGTTCTTGGTCGTTGATATGGGTTTGCGTTGAGGCGAAGGATGAAATAAAAGTGGAAAAATCAGGCGAAGCCACCAAATGGGAGAATGGAGCAGAGTAAAGAGAAGGAGCGTTTACTCGAGTGACTTTCAATGGAGCACATTGGTTTCTCTGTGCCCAAAGGAGAACCAAAGCTCACCAGAGCATACATTTATTTTTACGATATTTAAACAAACAAATAACAAAAATAAATCAATGCAAACCTCTAAACCTGACCGAGTATGTTTAGGAGCCCCTCTCTCACTGACAGCAGCGAGAGACCACCAATTTTTCCCGGTCAATATTTGAAGAGCTAATTTGGAGAGTTTGTCCTCTCCGTTTGAAAAAGGATTAGAAAAAAAAAAAAACGGCAGCAGAATGAATAGTGTGTGTTTTTATATGTGCCAATCGTGCATACGCATATGTTGGATAAGTTTGCATAAGTTCTTATCTGTCAGACGTGTGGCTAGGTCGGCGGTTCCAGAAAAAGAAAGAAAATCAATGTGCGCTCATGGTTGTGTATGCGTGCCTGTGCGTACATGGATCGGTGTGTACCTGGATCTGTGTGTGTGTGCCTGTGTGTACATGGATGGGTGTGTGTGTGCTTGTGTGCACATGGATGTGTGTGTGTGTGCGTTTCCTGCCTCCTGTGGTGTTGTTCCTGTTTGCGTGGCTACCTCTGGCTCGTAGTGCCAGTAACAAGGCTGCGATTAGACTCTTATCAGGCCCTCGGTCACACCTCAATCATGCGGGGTCAGAAACTCAGACATGTGACCGAGAGATCCAGGCCAGGGCCCGACACTAAGACGTCACGTTTCCCTAAAGCTTTCCTTCCTTTTCTTCCTCTGATATTTCTTTGTGCTTGGGATAGACTGTCTGTTTTTGACAGCTTCCTGAGTCAGTCTTCTTTACACTCCTGCCCCAAACCCACACTCAGCCGTTAATAACGTGAAATATTTGTTTAAGAAGATGGGTCCCCCCCTCACTCCCCAAAGGTGTTTGTGTTCCTCGCCCTCCCCTCCTCCCAGGCTCTTCCCCAGCTGCGGCTCCCCCAGGGTGGGTTCGGGTTCGACCCAGATCTCCAGCAGCTCTACACGGCCGTCACCACACGCGGCAACGCCAATGCCCGCAAGAGGAAGCTGTCTGAGCAGAACGCCCAGGACCAGGGTGACCCCTCCGCTCAGAGCCAGGACCCAGGCCCCAGCTTCAACCCACCCCCAGGTCTGATCCCCTCTCCTCGGATCGGTCACTGCCCCTGTCCCTCTGCGCTGTCTTACTCCATGTTATCAACCATTTCCAGTGACCGGTTAGGCCGTCATCCATTTCCACGGGTGCACACACACACACACACTATCTCAAACAAACATCAGCAGGTATCTTCAGGCACAGAAGGTGTCACCCATAGTTTTATCTCCATGGGGATAGAGGTGTTGCCTGCTAAGGTGTGTATCCGTTGCTGTCTTGTAGAGAGAGAGGCTGGGAGCTGTGAACCCAGTCTTGGGGAGAACCCCCCCACCGGCCTGGGGGCCCAAGCTGGAGCCACGGAACCCACCAGACCTACTGCACCACAGGTACAGGGCCAACATGGGGCACGTCCGGTAATACCGGAGGTTTCTAAGGTCGTTGAGTGTGGTTGACCTGTGTGTTTCTCCTCCACTACCTTGCAGGCTGGATCTGATATGTCTGCTAGCTCAGACAGACCCGCCTCCAGACCCAGGAAGAAGAAGGCGGTCGGGCTGTTTAGGTGACCACAGGCAGGAAATCCACACTGCTGACATACTATGGTCATGTAGCCTAACTTGGACTAGAGAAATTAGCTATTAGCTATTATGTTTTTAATTAGCAATACTTTAAAATGAAAGCCTGTTTTAACTAGATTTTGAATTCTTTTTAGGTATGCTTAAGGCATTTTGATTGTTTTTTGTTGTATTTTTTTTTACTGTTTTTAAATGCTTCAGTGTCTTATAACCAATAAACAAATAAGTTTCACAAATGCGGGTCAAATATGGATCAGGATTAGGTAGATTCTACCTGGTTGTTCTTGTTCTGTTTTTGCATCAACTGTGGATATTGTTAATATAATACATACAGTATATTTTTAATCAGACCTCATCAGGTGAGTAGTGTTATGCGTGTTGAGTAATGATTACTTTAGTCAGTGTAAACGGAAAATCTAGTGGACGCTGGTCGATAGACTGGGTGACTGAGGCTCAGACGACTGATCTCTGCTTCTCGAGGAAGAGTGCGATATTGACTCAAGGTGTCGGAGCGTCTCAAGAATGCTATTGAAGTTGTGTAGCATTGGGTTATTGAAACTCCTAATTCTATTTTTCCGTTTTATTCCTTCTAAAAACTTTTAAATCTCAAACGTAGGCTATTTAAAAAAAAAATACGTGTCTTTAAATGAAATTTCCTATGATTGAGAAACCATAACTTGTTATTGTTACCATTTGCGCTAATTAGGTGTCTGTTACGCTACTAATCCAATAAATATGTGAAAGGGGATATCCGACGACAGTGTGAGCACATTGTCTCAATAGGACTTTAATGGGTTCGGGCAGAGTCGCCGTGATGGGGTCCAGCAGTCGCCTGGTGTTGGATGTCCTGTCTCTGTCAGTGAAACCGGACCTTCCCGGCACAATTCACCGCGCTTCTCACCGATCTACTCAATTCTTTGCGCATGATCTCCAATGCAAGGCCGATAGTGTGTGTGTGAAAGAGAGGAAGAGTGCGAGCGCGCGCGTGTGTGTGTTCCTGCGAACATGCGTGCTTTCTTCCTCATTTTACCACATTTGAGTTCAAGATAGTCTCAAGGGTCCAAAGGACAGTGTCAGTGTGCGCGAGTCTAGACCGCCGTACACTGATGTTTGTCTAGCCTTCTGGCATACACACAGTGGTGTTGAGGAGAGAGCGGAGCGTGTGGCAATAAAGCGAAGACTCATCCGGGCTGACCCGATGGGAGGAGAGGTAGGCTGGGACAGAGGGCAGGACTGGCAGGGCGCGGTCTCCTCCACGGCATCTCATCTGTCGGATCTCTTCCATTTCCATTTCAGCTGAGAGCCTCGCGCCACAGGGACGCATTGAGAACCGGCCCGAGTGGCAGAAACCGCTGCGGGGACACCCTTTGACCGCTACCCAAAAGCACAGTCTGCGCACTGGGCCTGTCTGTGACCGCTTCTCACAACTATATAGACTGCTTTGAACCTGTTTGCCAAGATAAACTGACTTAGCCTATTTATGCCTCTGCTTCTGCCGGGACTGGGAATAGGAGAGCTACACGGTGAAAGGAGCTGAGAGTACTACCAGTTTAAGATCTTTTTGGTTTAAAAAGACGCCGGCGTGATAATACGACTCCAATTACGCACTGTCCTTTTGCGCGCCGGGAATGGCGAGTTTTGGGGACTTAGTGATTCATTCGTAAGGAATCTGTCCTCCTCCCCCTTGACACTAAGAAACGGTAGAAAAGAAGCGACCAGGGGGAGGAGGTGTTTTAATATATTAGTGAAAGTTTGACACCAGCCGGGGTGGCCGCCAACGCGAGTGGAATGCGGCTCCCTTCGCTGGTGACGTGCCTCGCCTGGTGCGCCCTGATTCTCTCGCCGGTCGGTGAGAGCTGCGGACCGGGAAGGGGATATGGCAAAAGGCGGTCCCCAAGAAAACTTGCACCACTTTCCTTGAAGCAGTTCAGCCCTAATGTCGCCGAGAAGACTTTGGGAGCAAGTGGCAGATATGAAGGGAAAATTACCCGGAACTCCGAGCGCTTCAAGGAGCTCGCTCCGAATTACAACCCGGACATCATTTTCAAAGATGAAGAGAAGACAGGTGCTGACCGCATGATGACTCAGGTAAGACTTCCTTGGAGAGATCCAAAGCTCAATGATAACATGTTCTCCGAAGGCTCCCCTGCACTTGAGACCTTGGCTTTAAGATCGGGTTGGGTATTAAAGCTACCTCTTGTACTTTGCTCAGCCTTTAAACTCGTGGACCTGCGTTATCGATTTCATGTTATTGACTTGGGTTGCATATGTCTCAACGCAGTGGAGTGCGCTGATTACGGCGAGTGCATATTTGCACATTCGCTCTACGGTCACGCAATTCAAATACCTATAGTTGTCTCAAATATTGATATGCAGTTTGACTTGGTGTTGCTTTGGTTCGTCAGTGGGGTGGCCTCCGTGTATGTTCGCTATACACATGACATCGACTGTGTGTTGACATGTCAAATGGGGTCAAAATGGCACTGCCTCAATCAATTGAAACTGTTAGGCAACACCGTGTCAAAAAAAGGTAGCGTTGGCTATGGAAACGTGGTAACGTTTAATTAAAACACCATGCCCTCTGTTTTAGCCTACGTCGTTTTTAGGGGGGGGGGGAAGGAAACACCCAATCGTCTTATTTTGTTAGAGCCTGAGTCGTGCATGTACAAATGTTTACCGTTAGTTTCAGACTGACTGGCCAGAGTTAACGGTCGCCTTCTGGACTGTCAGAAATTTTACGACACGGTCATTGATGTGGTTCTGAGTGGAATTTATTTGACTTCAATTCCCTAGGAATAACGTATTTATATCTGCCTCTTGAGACCACGGGTTTCCTCTCTAAGCACCAGCGTTTATGTCCCACAGACCCACGTGGGAATAAAAGTGCCCACTCCGTCTTTAGCTGTCACCTCGGTCCGCGCTGTCGGTGTTGCGCGCTTAACTTGACCTGCGCACAATTTATGAGCTCCAAGCGCGACCGCTGCCGCCAGCCGCAGGAGACAACCTCCTGTTTGTTTTTTACTATTTTGTGTTATTTTTCTGTTTGTTTTTGCAGCACACATGTGCAAAAATAGTCCACTTCACTTGCGTTTAAGCCTTAATTATACACATTTTTTCGCCTCTTATTTTTGATTCAGTGGTGACTTTCCTGCCCGCGAGTGGCACTGGGGCGCTCATACAGACTTGACTGTTCTGTAGCAAAGCCATAGGTGTGCATAGGCGCGTGTTGTCAACTCCGCATCGAATGTTTGTGTAGCTCGTGGTTAGTGCTAAACCGCTCCTACAGAAACCCCGTCGATCTGTACCTTGAAAGGAAAACTAACAAAATTCATCGTCTGATTTATGAACTCCAGATCGTTTCTGTGACCGCAGAGAAAAAAATAGATGTTAAAATCCACACTACTCTGTGAAAAGGCATCTATGGCAACTCCGCAATGAGCTATTCTTATCCTCGAGCTAGAGTTCCAACCTGGAAAACTGTTCATTCATAGAATTATTCATTCAAGAAAGAATTCATTCACGCTCGTCGTTTCACTTAGCATGAATAAAAAACCATAAACCCAACATAAAAGCCCCAATATTAATCATATAGGTTGATTTACCACAGCAGTGATGCATGGACTCACTGTCACGGGGACTGGTGGACGTTTTTATAAGCAATAGTGTATTCTAACTGGTGCAGACTGTTGCACAGGCTTGCCACACTGTTCATGTTTGTCTCTGTAATCTCTCACAGTCTCAGTGTCATTCAAGTGTGTGTGTGTGTGTGTGTGTGTGTGTGAGAGAGAGAGAGAGAGAGAGAGAGAGAGAGAGAGAGAGAGAGAGAGAGAGAGAGAGAGAGAGAGAGAGAGAGAGAGAGAGAGAGAGAGAGAGAGAGAGAGAGAGAGAGAGAGAGAGAGAGAGAGAGAGAGAGAGAGAGAGAGAGAGAGAGAAGGGGGCGTCTTAAGGGTCCTCAATGGGTCCTCTCACCCTCTGTTTGCTCACCCTCACCAGACCCCAGTTCGGTCTCCCTTTCACCCCCACCTCCATAACCTCACTCCTCCATCCCTCCATCCCTCCAACCTTTCTCCAGGCCTTAAGTTAGCCCCATGGCTCCCTCGCTCACCACAGAGAGCAAACATGTGGGTGCTGGTGACTGCCGTGGTGCATTGTGGGGGAGACAGGAGACTTTCCCAAACCATTGGGTTTGGGAGTGTGAGCTTGTCTGTGGTCGATGGATGGATGGGGGGTACTGTCCGTCCGTGCTACAAACGGATGTCTCACAAAGAGCCAGGTTGTTCCTGCCATGTGTGCTCCAGTCATGTAGGTCCGTCCATCGCTAACCACGCCCTCTCTCTCACGCTCCCTTCCGTCGCCCTCCTCCCTTTGCAGCGCTGTAAGGATAAGCTCAACTCGCTGGCCATCTCAGTGATGAACCTGTGGCCCGGCGTGCGCCTGCGGGTCACCGAGGGCTGGGACGAGGACGGCCACCACTCGGAGGAGTCGCTGCACTACGAGGGCCGGGCCGTGGACATCACCACGTCAGACCGCGACCGCAACAAGTACGCCATGCTGGCCCGGCTGGCGGTGGAGGCCGGCTTCGACTGGGTCTACTACGAGTCCAAGGCCCACGTGCACTGCAGTGTCAAGTCAGGTGAGATGGGAGGGAGGTGAGGGAGGGACGGAGGGAGGGGAGAGATGGGATGGAGGTCAAGTCCAAGAGAATGTGGATCTGAAAGAAGTTAGAGAAAGGACCGTTTGAGTGCATGGATGTCCTTTTCTTAATTTTAACCCCCACTAACACAGAAACCTCTCACCTTGGCTTCAGCGGGGCAGTTTGTGTCAGGCGTAGTGTTCTCACTCCCGGGAGGGGACCTATCAGAGTCCCTCAGGGGACTCCCACTAAGAGCGGACAGGCCATGCATCTCTAACAACATCCCACTGAAGACCACGCAACTAAAGCAAGGTTCCAACCACCTCATCGCCCTGCACTAAGACGTTTTCCTTCTGGTCACAGCTGGTTGGGATCTCATCTGGCGCTTTTGCTGTTTCTCCCACACGCTTGTCTTCTTGCCTCTCCTAACACTCCATCTGTCCTTCACCTTCCCAGTCTGCGGTTGCTTGGCGCTTCACTTTCAAGTGCGTGCGGACCATCGTGTGGTCACTCACTCAATCTTTCTCATGCCACTCCTAAAATCTCACCCGCCCCGCCCCAGCCCTGCCCACCTCCCCCTTGTTAGTAAATGACAGAATGTCCTATGTCATTGTGTTCATACGCAGCATTGCTTCTGTTAGTTCCGTGTTTTCGGCTCTTTCTTACTGTATCATCCTTCATTTGGCCAGTTGGGACACAGTGACCAGTCCAGTGTTAGTTACTTTAAACTGAGCAAGTATACTTCAGACTTTGAGAGCCCCTTACCCACTTCCTGCCCGGTTTTCCAATTGTTCTCTGAGTGGTAACTGAGATTCTGACTTTCTCTCCCCTTTTCTGCTTCCTTCTTCCTTTCCCCTCTTCTTCTGCTTCTCTCTCCTCCCTACCCAGATCGGGTTGCCAGCTACCAGTCCTTGACTTGATCGGAAGACAGCCCCAAAGCGTCATTTTTTTTATTTTACAACTGAAAAACAAACTGAAAGGCATAGACTTTCACTCAAGGCAACTCGTCATGCCAGCCGTAAAACCAGCTGTGTCTTTGGCGCTACTGACATTGTTCGATTTTCCCTTTCTGTGAACACGATTTGTACCATTTGCAAATTTGATACTCAGCAAAGGAGACCAAGAGGAAGAAGCCACTAGGGGGCGCTGTCATACCAGGCCCCTGCTAAATGCAAGACTGAGGGGTGAAAGTCGAGTAATGACTCAATTTACACTACTGAAACAATGGGGCACCTTGAAGTTCAGCCTCACTTTCAAGTCCTCCAGAGCCCAGCACATAGGACCACCTCATTGGACCACCTCATTGGACCACCTCATTGGACCACCTCATTGGACCTCCTCATTGGACCTCCTCATTGGACCTCCAGTGATGACCGGGAGAAGTAGAGTCCAATGAGCACGGCCCTTCCATAGTAGAGGGAGGGAGGGGGAAGGACAGGTATAGGACCAATCACATGGAACAGAAGCGAGCATTGAGGCACTCCCTCGAATAAGTCAGTGGGTTAGAGCTATTGTATTATCCCCTTTACATGATTTCAGTTCTAGACACGGTTGGCTCCCATGTGTGTTCAGAACACAAGGTTACATTCGAGTCCTGAGATGATTAACCTGTACATTTATTCTCTTCCCTCCTTCCTGTTTCTAAGATCACTAATCTTATCACCTGGCCTTGGTTCCCACCTTCCCCAAATATTTGTGTTGGATTAGATAGACTTGAGACTGTCCCAGCAGACCTTTAAATGCCACACATGCACACTTTTACTGATCTTAGAAAAAATACCTTTTATCTTCAAGATTTGTTTTGTTCTTTATTGTACTTTTAGAAGGTAAAATAAGTAAATATTTAGTTTAAGGGAGTAGCCAATCTGCTACTGAGTACCGGACCCCACTTTAAACAAAGTATTGTTTAAACATTTTCTTTTTTTCCCTTTCTTCTTTCACTTTCAGAGCATTCGGTGGCGGCCAAGTCAGGAGGCTGTTTCCCCGGAGGGGCGATGGTGACCTTAGAGGACGGGGGTCAAAGGGCGATGCGGGACCTGAAGGCGAGTGAGCGAGTTCTTGTTTCGTCTGGCAGCGACGGCAGCGGGGATCTGGCATACAGCGAGGTCCTCACCTTCCTGGACCGTGACCCCTTAACCTGGAAGCAGTTCTACATGATCAGGACAGAAGGGGGGGGCAGCCTGTCCCTCACAGCAGCCCATCTTCTGTTTGTCTCAGAAGGAAACTGCACCGAGGGGACAGTGCCCCCTCCTGGTGCTTTGAGGACAATATTTGCCAGCGACGCTCAACTAGGACAGTGCTTGATAACCGCAAAGACTCAGGAGGGAGAGAGACACAGCGCAGCGCGTCTCTCGCGGATCACACAGGTCGTAGTCAGGGAGGACAGGGGTGCATATGCACCCCTCACGAGGCAGGGGACCGTGGTGGTGGACGGGGCGGTGGTGTCGTGCTACGCGGTAGTGGATCACCAGACTCTGGCCCACTGGGCGTTCTACCCGCTCCGCTTGTTGCATCGATGGACGGGCACCACCGGTCATCATGGAGATGGACTCCATTGGTATTCTCAGATCCTCTATTGGCTGGGCACCCTGGTACTGGACTCTGAACACTTCCACCCCTGGGGAATGGAGGAGCCTGGAAAGTGAAACCTTAGGGGGAGGGGAGGAACAGAGAAGCAGTAGGATTGGTTCAATAAGAGTGATGCAAACAGATCAGGACATCTAATTGGCTGGAGGGCCAACAGGGTCTGAACTTCATCAAGGCAGACAAGGGAGTCAGACAGACTGTCATGAAGTTTAAACCAGGAGGGGAGGGGGGGGGGGAATTGAGCTATGAGCATTTCTGAAGGATGACAATAGATGCTCTTTTACATTGCTGACAACAGACTGTTTGCCAATATGAAAAGTATATATTGACACTCACAATCGTCTTGTGAAAAGCTGAATTGTGTTTTGTTATGGATATGCAGCCTTTTGCTTAAAGGAGTGTGATCAAATTGAAATCAAAGTAGTATCATACAGAAAATCTGTGTTTTCTTAAAGATCACCTTGGAGAAAGATTTTGTCATTAAAAAAAACTCACACTTCCAGTCGAACAAAATAAATGTAGGATACAAATGGAACATATTTATATATTTTAGAACAGTGTGTAAATCTTTGTATTATTTGTAAAAGAGAGATATCTAAAATGTTTAAAACTGATGATGATATATTTAAAGATTTATTTTTTAAATTAAATATTACGGAAATGTTCCTGGTTTGGCTGTGAAAATGATTGCATTGCTGCCATCTACCGGTATTTTACTCAATTTGAAAAGAAGGCAGGATTTTTATACTTAAAATCATAGTTTTCTCTGACATTTACTCGCGTGTTGTAAACTTTTAAATGATGAGATATGAACCCAGGGATATAGCATTTTAAAACAACATGCAGTCCTTACCCAAATGTGCCACAGTTTATAAGAAGTAACACAGACACCAGTTGCATGTAGTGAAACAGTTGTCGGCTAATAATAACAGCGATAACTGTGCCTTTAAGGGGATGGACAGAGAGAAGAAGGGAAACCCAATCGCTCCATATCGGGCTGGAGGCTTAAGCAACTAACGGAGAGTACAGGATATCTGAACCTGCAACATATACATACGCTTTTTGACTCATTTTGTATACGTTTTATTTTGTCTTTGTTTTACATGTGAGTTTGTTTTGTTAGTCAACTTCACCGTTAGGTTTTGTTTTGCACCTTTAAGACGTTGTCATCGGGATTATAATTACGCGCAACCCACATCGTTCTTGAGGAGGGTTTTACGCAGCACAGAGTCTTGGGGAGTACCTCCTTCTTAAACACTCCCTCATTCGACAAGTTGTAGCCCTTTCTTAACCCATTTTTACATATTATCAACTGTCCAAGTATTGGGGATCCGTTACACAAGGAGTGTAAAATGGCTGAGATGGGGAAAGGGGTCACCGCCGGGAAACTGGCAAGCAATGTACAGAAAAAGCTCACCAGAGCTCAAGAAAAGGTAAGGGGTAGGCTATAAAGTTACAGAGACATGAGGCAACTGTTGCTTACTTTTAAACTTAAACTGGTATTCAATACATCTTGTTTGGCTTGACAGTCCGTGGTGTGGTTTTCAATAGCTTACCTCCCTTTCAATCGGTGCAAATGTCAAAACACCTTCACCGTTATTTCTATTAGGTTTATATCTTATACATTTTGACAGCTGTGGATGCGCAACAAAGTCATAAGACCCTGCTTTAGTAAATTATAACAGCACACAAGTATTTTTTTATGTCACGAAACTATAGCGGAACATTTAGGTCATTTTTGTGTCACCCAGGGCATTGATCTATTTTGTCTGCAACTTTGTCAAGACAAAATTGCAATCCCTCTTTCAATTCGCTATGAATATGACAAACGTATACATTCGCAGTGTCGTTTTATTGTGAATATGATGTATCTACACCAAGTCTGCTTGCGACATGTCAACACTCTACCTACAAGCTCATCCCAGGTTCCGAAGCAGCCCCGCTATTGTCTATTCTAATCACTCTCCTTGCTTAAGCCGTAAGGTATTAACCGCGACACTCTAATCGCTCGACTGCAAACAACAGGATGCCAAGAACATGTAGTTGGGCAGGGAAAAATATTTTTTCCATGTTCCTTAAATAATTCTTAGTTTGTCAAAAATGTTCAACCTGGATCATTGTACTTTACGGGATGAGGGATAGAGAAGGTGTGTGTGTGTCAGAGAGTAAAAACGACTTCAATATGTCATCCCATTGAGTCAGGAACTGACATCAACCATTTGGATGGATCCCATGGGTTGTATGACTCAAATAAGACTTACTGAATGTGCTGCACTTAGCATATAGCATGTTTCCAAGAGGGGAATAGTATAGTTAGCCTCCTGGTTAAATACCACCTATCATTTCTATTGCTTCAGTGGGAAGGTCAATGTCTCCTCTTCCCTCTGGAACCCAAACCAGTTGAAGAGTGTTACACAGCCTATGTTGGCATGGAGCCCCTAATCCCCAGCTTCTGCCCTGCCAAGTCAGCGTCGCCAGCTATTGGTTTATGCCACCTCAACCTCTTTGCAACCTTATGCAACCTCCCTCCCCTAAGGTTTCAACAAAGGTTGACCATTGGTTGGAGAAATGTTGAGGACACTGAGTGCTACCATGGTTGTCATAGTGATGTATATGTCTGTACCTGCTGTGGGAGACCTAGAGACCAGACCAGGAGGTGGTCTGTGTGCACAGCCTGATGGGAGAACTCCTCCAGGGGGGACCGGATGAGGCTGATTGTCCCCGCACGCTGTATGGATCCACACACACCTCTGACACTGACCTCTGGGCCTCCACCAGCGTAGGTCTCACCCGTATGTCATTGACAACCCAAACAATGATTCCCCCAAGAGGTGACCGGCCCAGCCCCTGGCTTCCCTCCCACTCCCTGGAGACCCAGACACCAGCACCGCCCTCCCACCCTCCCCTCAGCCTTGCCTGCACACCTGTCCTGTTCCAGCATGCCTCAGTGTTGGACCATGGGTTATCTATGAATAGATCACAGGCCTCCTTCCTCTCATTAATACCCCAGAACCCGTGCGCGCGTGCGTGTGTGTGTGTGTGTGTGTGAGAGAGAGAGGTTTGGATTAGTGGTGGTTGGGGTTGGCAGTCCTGGGGGGTATCTGGGGGGTATTTTAGGTGCTGAAATTCAACACCAGTTTGAGCTGTGAGCGACCATTGCTCAGGCTTCTGTGATGCACACTAATGGACGGTACATAGAGAGAGAGAGAGAGAGAGATAGGAAAACGCACGCTCATACAGTCCCACACGTAAACCTGTCTGGCTCCTGGAAAATCTCCTGTCATTTCCTGAAGCCCTCATGTCTTTAGTGGTTGACCAACTAAAGCCAAAGAGAGGTAACTAAAGGGAGCTGGCCTGTCCAACAGGGACCTTATGTTTGTGTGTGTGTGTTCTGAACAGTGTGACATAATCACAGGAGTTCGGGGGGCTCTAACAGCGCTAAAAGGCCAGTCGCCGTCATCAGTGAAAGTCAAACGAGAGATGCTTCTGGTAATGCACACTGAGCTTGTCAACAGCCCTCTCAAACATCCCACTCTGACATGGTGGCTATACCTAGATACCTTATATAATATGAAATCCTAGATAAGCAAGGAATCACTATGGAATATGAACAGGGACACAAAGTGTATGATAGAAAGCGATAGAGAATGTGCCTTCAGCACTTGGTAGTTGGTGACATACTTTATGGGTGTTCATAGTCTTCAATGTCCAAGAATAGACTGTAATGGTATTCACTCCTCTCAGAAACTGTGTGACTCACCACTGTTAAACTGTTAATTCATGCTGAGTGACACACGAGCATATGACAACTCCGAGCGTACGCGACAAAATGGACACGCACAGAGAGCAGTCCTTTCCATTCGTACAGCGAGGCCACTTGCGTCCTGGTTCAAGGCGCAGAGGAACTTTGGCGCCGGAGTGTTAAGTCACAGTTGGAGTTCTTCGAGGTTCCTGGCGAGGGGCTGAAGCATCTCCCCCTGTCCCGTGTGCCATAAAAAGATGGAAGTCTTGACGACGGGGGAGGACGGGGGGGGGTTGGATAGAGTTCCGCAGCACCCTCCTGCTATCCCTCCAGACCCCCCCCCTTCCCCACTCATCCCACCAGACATTCTTCTCAGAAGGTTGTAGTTCCTGACATCTGACCTCCATGGCATGGGGAGACATAGGCGGGGGAAGGGGTTTGTAGTAGTAGTAGTCTCTATACAGTAAAGTCTAACAATGGGGGTCTGATTGAACTGAGAACATGCTCAGTCTGTCTGTCTGCAGTGGTGGTCCAGTAGATATGTTATGGTCTTCAAGGTCCCATTCTGGACCATGGACCCTGTGTGTCTTTCAATGCTAAACTGTCTGTTTTGTTGCTGTCTCTTGCCATGACCTCGTCTCCATTCACTGATGATATAATATGCTTGAGTAATTTTGAGAAATCATGTTATGAAACAACCACTATTACTAACCAGCTATTTTAGATCTGCTCAAACAATAGTGGCATCGGTCAAGGGTCTCTGAACAGAAATGGAACAGGCATGTGTCTAATACCCGGCCAAAATAAGTTTGTGGTGTTGACGTTGGTGTAGGTTGCAGGGGAAGTCCCAGGCCCTCTGTGGGCGGGGGCCCGGGGCCCCGGGGCCCGACCCGGCCAGGATTAGGAAACCAGGTGGCCGGGGTGTTAGAGCTGTGTGGAGGAGCTGTCAGCTGACCAGATTAGCTGTTGACCTTGGTAACATCCTCTTTTGACAGAAAGATGGCCCAAACCGGTGGCTTTCATATCTACAACAATGTGCCCTTTCTAGCACTCTCTGTCCTTATATGTCCTATGCCTCCACTCTGCTATCAGGCTTTTCTGAACTTGTGCCATTTAGCTCTTTGACTTCTTCTTATTTAACTGTCCTTCCTGTGTCACATTTATTTCAATACTTCGCATTATGCCTTAGTCTGAGGTTAACAAGAATGCAGAATTGAAACTTAAGGGGCCATAAGGGAAATGGAAGTGTAACTGGCATAGTGACAGAGAGCGACATTACACTGGTGAACACTCCCACCCCTGGTGTCAGCTGGTCTCCTAGAGACACAGTGGAGACACATGGCTTTGACAGCAGGCCTAAAATAGGCTGCAGGACCAGCTAAAGGCTGCTCCAATAAATGGAAAAGAAGCCATTTTTGTGGGTCAGACTATTGTTGATTTCCTCCTCATGGGACGATAATCATGGTCACGTTGTGGATGTGATAACTCCTCTCAGTGCTCGTCTTTGTCTGTCTGTCTGTCAGAGTTTTGGTGGAGATATTTATGGCATGGCTGTTCGTTGTTCTTTCAGGTCCTTCAGAAGCTGGGGAAAGCAGATGAGACCAGGGACACAGCGTTCGAGGAGGGCGTCACAAACTTCAACAAGCAGATGGTGAGCTCTGCCTACCTCTCAAAACCCCTCCCTGTTTTATTGATGTCCCCCTGTCCTCGACCCTCGTCACACAAGCCCACACACCACCACCATCACCATTAGATGTTCTTTTCTTTTCCAGTTAGAGGGCAGCAAACTGCAGAAAGACTTGAAGGCCTACCTAGTAGCAGTAAAAAGTAAGAAGCCTGCCCTACTCCGATCAGTTTCTTTTTGCGTGTTGTAGTCCTAAAACAGTCAATATCAGTCTTAACTCTGTTGTGTATTTCTGTCTGCCTGTGTGTCTGTCTCCCCAGCCATGCATGAAGCGTCCAGGCGACTGCAGGACTGTCTGGCAGACATGTACGAACCAGACTGGTTTGGCAAGGAAGAAGTGGACGCAATGGCAGAGGTGGGTAGAACTGACACCTTGGTGTGGGTGGGTGGGGTTCTTATCTCCAACGTTTCGATCCCTGTTTTGTCCCCCTCCTGAAGCGTCCCAGTCAGTTCTCCTCCCTGCCCCACACGCTCTCCTCCTCCTCCTCCCCTTTTCTTAACTGCATGTCTTTCTCCTCTCATCCTTCCACCTGAGAAGGAGATGATAGAAAAGGAGATGGACAATAACCTGGAGGTAAAGAACAGGAGCTTTAGGTCTAGCCTGTCTGTAGTGGTCCAATAGTTCCCTAATGTTACCCAGTAGAGCTAGGTACACATCTCCAACTGAATCAGTGACATTATCATCCCTATTGTCCGTCGACCTATGGTGTTGGTGTATTTGTGTGTGTGCGTGCATGCACCAATCCATGTGTGAATGTTGTAGGACACAGATTCTCTGTGGACAGACTACTATCAGAAGCTTGTGGACCAGTCTCTAATCTCCATGGATACATACTTGGCGCAGTTCCCCGACGTCAAGGTGTGTATGTGCCGCTTGGAAACCTATATTTACATAACTTGTGTTTATTTGTAACTTATACGGTAAATGTTTTGACCTTTGAAATCATCAATGTTGATGTAGTATGTTCCTATACTGCAGCCTCTGAATCTGCTGTGCCGTTTAAATGCGATGAGGTTTCACCTCTGACAATCATCAGACAATGATTTCTATGTCTGTGATTCCCTTTTGTGATTCCCTCTTTTGTGGAACCCAGGCACGCATTGCCAAGCGTGACCGGAAACTTGTGGACTATGACAGTGCAAGACATCACTTTGCCTCCCTACAGAAGGGCAAAAAGAAGGACGACGTCAAGATGGCTAAGGTAGGCAAACTCAATAGGGCATCCCGCCGTGCGGAAGTGTACCGAATGACGACTGTATGATAGTTATAGGTTTCTCGTTGGTTAGTTGTGAGTCTGGCAGCTGCTGAATAGCCAGATGTTAACAACATGTGCTTGTGTTTCACAGAATGTTTGTTCTCTAAATTAAAATTGGCCGTCACTGTCCTACTTTCGTTCTCTCCCTCTCCACCCTATCGGTCTCTCCTATCTGTGCCTGCCTCTTCTTCTGTGTGTGTGTGTGTGCACGGCTAGCCCATGTCTGTCCTGGAGAAGGCTGCCCCTGGCTGGGCTCAGGGGATGCTCTCAGCGCATCATGTCGCTCAAACTAACCTGTCCAGAAGCCAGGTACTGACAAACCCTCACGCCTGCCCTGCCCTAAACGACTCACCCGTGCCTTACTTATCCCTGCCCTGTTCTGCCCTACAAACCCCTGCTCCACCCTGCTTACCCATGTCCTGCCCTGCTTACCCATGTCCTGCCCTGCTTACCCATGTCCTGCTCTGCTTACCCATGTCCTGCCCTACTCCCCCCCCCCCAACACTCACTCTCAACCAGTAGTCCAGCCCTTTCTCAATCATTATTCATTTGAGTGAAATGACGGTGAAGCTATGCTGGATGTCCAGAATCCGTTTCTTTGTGTTGAACCTCTTGTGTTTGGTGTGGTGTGTACAGGCCGAGGAGGAGCTGGCGAGGTCTCAGAAAGTGTTTGACGAGATCAATGTGGATCTACAAGAGGAGCTCCCAGCATTATGGAACAGGTGAGGGGGGGGCCACAACACCCAACGGAAAACCACCACCTGAATGTCCTCACGAGACACATGAACACGGGGTGCTGGCAGTCAGGATGGGACAGGAAAACCCTCTCAACCCCCAAATCCTCTCTCTCTCTCTCTCTCTCTCTCTCTCTCTCTCTCTCTCTCTCTCTCTTTCTCTCCTCTCTCTGCAGTCGTGTTGGCTTCTACGTTAACACATTCCAGGGTATGGCTGGATACCAGGAGAAGTTCCACAAAGAGATGGCCAAGGTGAAATGGCAGATCTGCATGACCGTATGGACTGATCGGACCCGCCGACTGATTTGATTGGTTGACCTTCTGCTCTTCTTTCTTGGTCTCCAGCTCAACGTGAACCTGAACGACATCATGACCAAACTGGACGAACAGAGGCTGGTCAAGTGAGTCGACGCATTTCGGCCTTTTTTTGCGAATGACGTTTCCCCACGGTGTGTGTGTGTGTGTGTGTGTGTACACGACCACTCTACACGTACCAGCCAAAAATAAACACATCAAAGCCCCCGCGAAACGATCGATGTCTTATGCATGTCCAGTCCATTGACTGAGGTTCAAACTGTACAAGTTCACAGTAGACCTCAACCTCCCACTCCCCCCCCCCCCCTCCCTTCCTCACCTGCAGAAAGGGCGTGAAGACCAGAACCCCCGTGAAGAGGTAACGGCTTTGGTCACGACCACAGATAACAATACACAAGTTAGAGACTGTTAGAGACTTCCTTCTTGTGTGTGGTCACGCGTCGCACGCCCGGCCAGAGCTCCTCTGTAGGAGGGCTGCGCCCTCGGGTTGCGTGTGCGGTGACGAGGCCTGATGGAGTCGCGTCGCTGACCTGCCGTTTGTTGTTGGGTCTTGTTGAGGTCGTTGAAAGAATGTGTGGAAGGTTTGTGCATGTCGGCCTGGGAGACTCTGCTGTTCAGCATGACGTTTTGTTTGGAAGTTGTTTGTATAAGTCGTTGGTCAGAGATCCCATTGTAATTGTTGTAAGATCCCATTGTAACCTGTTTGTTATGGACTAAGCTGTTGATTCCATGATATGTGCTCACAGTTAAGTGCATGGGACTGCTTCCCTCATCTGGTCATGATGTGCCACTGCACACAGACCAGTGACGTCCCTTTTATCAGGGGAAAGGGCAGAATCAATCAGTAATTTCACCTCTCTTTCTTAGTGAGGGAGCCAATCACAATGCAACCTCTGACTCTCCAATCAAGGTAAGGTCTGCTATTTTTGCCTGTGTCTTTCCAGTAAAGTGTGTGTGTGTGTGTGTGTGTGAGTGTGTTTGTAATGTTGAATGAGGAATATACACTGATAGTTTGAGGTTTCTCTAATACTTTTATATGAGAGGATTGAATATAAAAATAAATATATCAACCATAGTGTCATAACATGTATGTCTAGTAAGCCGGTGTGTTTACTAACCTGTGCTGTGCCTGTGTCTTCCACTACCTCGTGTGTGTGTGTGTGTGTGTGTGCATGCCCCGATAATCAGCCTCCCCAGTTGAGGCCCGGACCTCCTTCACGCCCTCCCCCCCGGGTCACGCCGACTCAGGACTTGAAACAGGAGAACATCATCAACCTGTTCGAAGAGGCCATGGTGCCCGACGCTATCCCAGACACCACACCACAGGTCAGACAGCACCACGACCTCCTGCTCCTCTCAACGCTCCGGTCAAGCTCTTCTCTTCCTTCGCAGCCCTTCGTCAGGCCAGGAGGCTTTTTATTCTCTGCATCTTGACATTTTTCCCGCCTCTTCTCACCCCCACCCCTTTCGCCGGAACGCTCCTGAACAAATGTTGCCGTCAGCCAATCCCTAGCCAGCCAGCCTCCACTGTCCTATGGCTGCCCTGTACCACGTGTCCTCACTCCCTCCCAACCTCTCTCTCTTGTACCTCGACAACCAGTCAGATTCCCTGTTGCTTCGACCAGTAAACCTGATGCTTCTCTCCCTCCCATGCGTGTGTCTGTGTGTGTCTGTGTGTGTGTAGCATTGTGTGCCCTCAGTAGGGGCTAGTCTACTGGATATGGACCTGGATGTATTACAGGCTGCACCCTACCACGCCCCCCAGGTGGGTCTCCCCAAGGTCAGACAAGGACAGGGGGTAAAGGTTCAGGGGGTCAAACGCTGGCTGCCGTCGGAGGAACTCGCTGATTGTAGAATAGTAGGCATACCAAGAGGTGTGTCGTCATCACAAACAGGAACCAGACCTTTGTGTCTCCATGTCTGGGTTTATTTACAACAGGATCTGGGTCTTGTTTGTGGTTCCCTTCACACCCCCTGGTTTGATGCATGGCCTTTGTATGCATGGACTCTCTCTAAGCACGGAGAGGGATGATCCTTCACGCCCTCCGTACACTCTCCATACAATGCAGCTTCGCAGAGCAGCAGAACAGGCAGACAGAGTCTTTGTGGCTGGTGGATGAAAGGTGTTGAGTGCCAAGTTCTTTACGACAGGGTGTCGGGATAGAATTCACTGATCTGCATTCTCATTTATCTCACCCGGTCTCTCAATCTCTTAATGCCTCACGGAAGGCGCCATCTTTGGAATCGTGGGAGGTAAGTTCTTCCTGATCTCTTTATCCTGTTTGTTCCCCTGAGGGTCAACAGACTTTTTCCCCCCCCAATACACTCTGTTATCTATATGCAAATCAGACTAAGCTGTCTATGGGACTGGCTTCAGCCCGAGGAGAGGATTGTGTTCATGCTGAAATGAAGGACCTGGACTGTAAGGCAGGAGAGAAGGGAGGAGGAGAATGGGGGTCCGAGACGCGAGACATTCGGACCATTTCATCATGTCACATATCAGGACTCACCGGTCTCTCTTCCATCCCCCCCGCTTGGTCCCATGTCGTCCCTGATCCTCAAACACTGCCCCATGACTCCCACCCACCCTGTGAACCCATGTCCTCAAAACCAATGTAACCCTTTGATGCGGCGTCAATGAACCCACGGGTCCACCCGCAACACCCCCACGTTTCTCCCACTCCACCCTTTGCCGCCCCCTCCTACCTGCCACCCCGTTCTGCCCCTCCACCCCTCCCTCCCCAAGGGAGAGCAACCCCCGGCCACAGAGGAGCCCCACGACTACGTCCAGGAGGCAGGCTTGGAGGAGGAAGCTACCCCGGCTGCCCCTCCCTTCACCCAGCCCGGCTGGGACAGCGAGCCAGGCTGGGATGCCGACGAACCTGCCGCCCCCCAGTCGTACACCCAGCCCTCCTGGGATGAGGCTGAAGGAGGCCAGGGTGCCCAGACGGGCTGGGGCGAGGACGGG
Source organism: Osmerus eperlanus (assembly GCF_963692335.1). Taxonomy (NCBI): domain Eukaryota; kingdom Metazoa; phylum Chordata; class Actinopteri; order Osmeriformes; family Osmeridae; genus Osmerus; species Osmerus eperlanus. Next base: position 7,840,872 of record NC_085038.1, read on the forward strand.
CCCCAGGCGGTGCAGTCCGAGGGTGGCTGGGGAGACGATGGAGGGGCCCAGGTAGGGTTGGGGGAGGAGGACGGGGCTACGGGCTGGGCTGTGGAGGGGCAGACGGGCTGGGCTAACTCTGAGGGGCAGCCGCAGTGGGAGAAGATCGCAGACGGAGAAGGGGAGCTGGCCAGTGTGAGTAGGAGGGGGAGGGACGACCTAGGAGAGAGCCTGTGCCCTGGGGTTACGCGCCTGGTAGAGATGAGAGACTAAGGCTTCACAAACACCATGATGGACAGCTGAGTTGATCGTTGACCGGGATCGTGGCAGTTTAAAAAAAAACATGCCGACCAATGGCTCGCTTTGGAGGTTCATCAAGTTTCAGTCTCTCATTTGTAGGGCAAAGTAGACGATGTGGTGGTGGTAAGACTTAGCTAGTGGTCTGTTTGGACATGCGTGTACATGTCATGTCTTTCTGTGTGTTGTGTGTCGTGTTCTTCATGTCTGGGGCTGGGTGTTCATGTTGTGCTTGGGGAAGTACACACCTACTGGTCATTCCCATCTTTTCATGAGTCACTAATGGACTCTTTCTTCCTCTCCTTTTCTCCTCCTCACTGTTACACACAGACTGACTCAGCAGAAGCTGCAGCAGACACTGCTGGGGTAAGTACAATGAGAAAGTAAAATGAGCCTGTAGCCAGAAGAATGAGAATGCAAAGCCTTCCCTGTCGTCGTAGCTCTACATTGTGCTTGTTGGATGGTTCTCTTTGTCTCATAAGTGTTGGTTTCTTGTTGATTTGCATTCCCAGAGTCCGGTGACCAACGGTTCTGATGGGGTAGACATGCCTGACGGATTTACCTTCAAGGTGGGGGATGTTGTTGTTGTTGCACAGCCGAGATCTGTGACCATGGAGACCAACTAAGTAGTAGGGTAGAGGGAAAGGGGCAGGTACCTACTGATTGGTTTGCCTGTGTTTCCAGGTGAAAGCTATGCATGACTATGCAGCCACTGATGGGGATGAGCTGGACATGAAGGCTGGAGATGTGGTGCTGGTCATAGCTTTCGACAACCCTGATGAACAGGTCCGTTCTGAATCCCTTTGAATGCATTTGAAGTAGATGTACTATCAATAAACAATGCACATTATTAGGAGTGGGAATCTTTTGGTACCTCACGATTCGAATCGATTTTTGGGGGTCACGATTCGATTAAAAATTGATTCACGATTTTTTAAATCAAATTTCGATTCAATATATGCTTACATTAATTAATTTAGCAGACGCTTTTATCCAAAGCGACTTTCAAGAGAAAGCTTTACAAAAGTGCATAGGTCAAGGATCATAAACAACAAGATGGGCTCAAAACATTGCGGGTAGCCAAAACATGAAGCATACATTGTGAAAAGCAAATAAGTGCCAATGGGAAGAAACTTGTAACTTGTTTAACTAGATGCTCTTATGTTTCTTCCCATCTGCACTTATTTTTATATTTCATGTTTCGGCTACCCACAATGTTTTTGGGGCTATCTCGTTGTTTATGATCATTGACCTATGCACTTTTGTAAAGCTCTCTCTTGGAAGTCACTTTGGATAGAAGCTGAATTAATAAATGCAAATGTACTAAATGCCAAAGGACAACGTACGTTTTGTTTCTGCTAATGCCAAGTTATAAAACAGAATACTCTGCCTTCTAATCATACTTACAAAACAAGTGAAAGTATGCTGAAGGATTCCTAAGAACTCGTTCACGAAATACAGTGACGATAAGTAGACTTTTCTTGAATAGACTTATTTATTTCTGCAACACGGTTAAATATTAAACAGAAATGTACAGCTTACCGTCTATTAGGGGTGGTAATCTTTTGGTACCTCACGATTCTATTTGATTCTTGGGGTCACGGATTCGATAAAAAAATCAAAATTTGATTCAATATATGCTTACATTAAAAATATATACAGTACCAGTCAAAAGTTTGGACACATTTTCCCATGAATGGGAAATTTGTGAATCGCTATAAGACTGAATCGTGATTCATATGTGAATAGAATCTTTCCCCCACCCCAACACATTATTGTATAGAAGTGACAAGAGGACACTTACAATATAAGCTGTATTACCTGAATATGTATACTGTATAATCTATTCTACATAATGAACAATACATTAAGAAAGGAGATAAGAGCTATTGTACATCATGTACACTGAGTTCACAAATCTATCATTGACTCCATCTTGAATCCGCCTCTAAGTATATGCTATTGTCTCTGTGTGCAGGATGACGGCTGGCTCATGGGTGTGAAAGAAGATCATTGGCTTCAGCATAAGAACATGTCAATCAAGGGGGTCTTCCCCGAGAACTTTACCCAGAGGTTGTGAGCTGGATGTCCCATTGAACCTGCACACCATCATCTCATGCAAGGATGTTTGTTTTAAATGTGCTGGAAAACCCATACGGTAACAATTAAGCATTACAGGGTGGATTTCATGGTTAAATTTTTTATTTGTGTGTTTACATTGTCCTCATTGAGTGGGGTTAGAACTGTGCCAGTGAAGAATTTATAGACATACGTACCTAATCAATGATCTGCCTAAACACACACACACAGATTACTGAATGTAACTTTTGGCACCCGCTTCATCCGTCTATGACTTCTGTACCTACGCCTGACTTCTGGTTCAAGGGTGAAATGAAGAACAATGTATAACACTACCAAAGTACCACAGCCTCTGGAAGGTCTTTGAGCAATCTTCAATTTTAACTGATCAGCACGCTTTTGTTTTGATTGTTTGTTTTACACTCTGTGAATGTGGTCATTGGAAACACAATTCTAGTTTAACAATAGAAAGAAGGGAATGTACAACAATAGCTGTAGTGTATGGATGCCAGTTTACATTTTGACTTTTAGTTAGCCTATGAGATTCTGCCACAGAGTTGTTTGCATGGTTTATTTTACTGCTGTTTACTTTGTTGTAACCTGTCACTCACAGAGCCGGAGATTGGGCATGTTCTGGTATCGGCTCTTGCTGTTGCAGTTCTGTCTGTGAACAATATGAAAATACATGGTTTGTAGGTCAGGGACTTATAGATATAGATATGTCCTACCGACCTGGCCCTTGTGTTGACTGCAATTGAAATGTTATTAGGGAACATTGGTTTGTCTACATGATTTTTCAGTGGCCATTAATCGGTTAGGGACTTGTAGGTGATGTGTGGCATTGATCAGCTATTTCCGATTTTATTATTGTTTATCATTTGTTTTGGAGGTAGTAAGAACACAGTTGTTGGAAACAGAGCTAAAAACACATGTAAGAATTTCTGAAAAGTATTGTTGTATAATGATGTAGCTAAGCACATTTGCCTGTATAAAAGAGGCCTACTATGGCAGATTGTGTAGAAGTTGCGCTGTTGTCTATTGTTCTATTTCTATATTGCCCTATGGAAATGCAAAAACTGGCTCTTCATATTCCGTGTGACCTTATATGTGACCTGTTTACTGTCTCATTGGCCTGTGTGGGCTGTAGGTCAGTGCAGCTGAGTGAGCTGTCTCTCTGATTCTCTCTGCATACTTGTATAACCTAAAACTAGGAGGACACACATTAAGCTTCTCCCTACTAGTAGTAGTAAACAATAGAGGAGATTCCTGGACAAGCTGTGTAGTCAGCCTTTTGAAACACTGGATCACTAGGCACGAGCAGGCTCTCTGTGGTGTTTATTTCCATTAGATCTCAGGTCAGGGCCTCATTCTAACATGATGAGTCTGTTGTATTGCTGAAAATCAAGATCTTAACATATCTGTCTGGAAAGTGTTCATATGAAAACATAATTTGATGGATGGTAACTACTACATCTTGTTTTCTAGAAGTGAGAGTAACTCTGTCCATGTCATACAAATAGTAGCCTACTCAACTAAAAATAAATATTAAAAGTCCAAATATTGAACACCCATTTTATATCTTGCTGAATACCAAAGACAGACTTGTTCAAACTACTATTGAATGTTGCTGGAAATTAACATTTGGTCTCGCTGTTGTTACAGTATGTTACTGTCTGTCAATGGAGAATATGTCTGTGGTAAAGCCTGAAACAATAAAGACAGATTTGACACACCATCAATTGTGCAGACTTTATTTCTCATGCCAGACATGTTTGCTGCACAGTTGGTTGTGCCAGTGCCAGTGATATATTAGATGAACCATGTGGGCAGTCTGGCATAAAACCAGCATAACAATTTTGTATACCACTCGTTACCATTTTATTGTCATTTTAGATGGCGAGACATCTCTACCAACTTTAAATTCGAATGGAGTTAGAAGGTCCTTCAGCTCAGCTGTTGTGCATTCTAACTGTTAACCGTTTTAGACCGTTTCCTGTAGTGACATCAACCATAAAAACATCTTCCCTAGTTCCCTTTCCTGGGACCCATAATGCCTTGCCGTCTATGTTCCTGAGCAGACAGGCGGTGAACACTTGGACTTGGCCCCCAAAAGGATGTGGCTGATCCCTGCTTCTGACTGCCCTCAGAGGAAGGACAACAGGATGGGTATATGCAGAGGAAAAATGTCATGGATAGACACTTCAGCATGCGCATGTGTATCCCCCACATTGCCGCGCCCTGCTGCATGATAAACGTGTCTTTATCCCGTTTACAACACTAGGTGGCAGAGTGACTTGCCTAAGCCTGCCGAGCTGCAAAGCACATTTTAATGGCTGCCAGTTTTGGGAGGAACCGCTCACATTCTGCTCTCGCATTCAACTAGCCCCTTTGTCTGGTGAGTATGTATTGCGTGTATTGTTTTTATTTTTCAGATAACGAATATCAAAAGGTACACATCAGGGATTTATTCTGCAAATAAATCAGGCAAACGGAGATCTGCTTCAGAAAGGGTCACTATGGCGTTTCTGTTACCAAAGGATACACTCAACCAGGCGTTAAACACAAGAGAACAAGCAGGCCTCGGGGACAGGGGGAGGGGAACGGTGGCTTTGCAATAACAATGGCTCAGGAAGCACAGCTCGGGGGAGGAAATCTGTTGCGCATTCTTCATTCCAGGAGGGTTTTTGGTAATCTTACCGGGAGCATCTAGGCTACTTCTCATTCGCTTGTTGTTGAGTATAGTCTGGTAGAAATCACCGTAGCAACCTTTTGTCGAGTATTGGGTGGAGTCGTTTGGATCGTCGTGGTTACTCATTATCTCTGTGCATATTAGATGGTTGTTGGTGTGTGACGAGGCTTGTTTGCACAGTGTGCTCTGGAGCTGAGCTATTGGCTTTTCTCTCTGCAGCCAGGGACTCAATCATCCAAACAGAGTTAACCCCTCTGTAACCACCAACAAGCCTTGTTACCACGGTGTCCACTAGAGCTATAAATACAGCGGACCTGCTACAGAAGACTCACACTCAAGATTTCTCCAGCAGATCCTTAACGTCAGCCTGAAGAAACTACAACCATGGTAAGCTTCTCACATCATGCCTTTTGTTTGCTCTTTGTTTCCTTGTTCTAACGGGAATCATTCTCTGTGAGAAATATTAACAGAGGTTACAGTTTTACTAAATGTGTGTATACCTATTCAACATTTTGTGTATTTAGAGATAAATATTTATTTACTAGAAAATGTTTAATTAGCAAATATTTTGAATCAATATTCAATTGATTCATAACATTTCTAATGAGCCTTAAATGTGTATGGCTCTTAATTGGCAGATTATTTTTATGTTTTAATATAGAAACGTATGTTGGATTCTGTCCCATCTCTCTCCCTCTAGCGTGAGTGCATCTCTGTCCATGTTGGCCAAGCTGGAGTCCAGATGGGAAATGCCTGCTGGGAGCTCTACTGTCTGGAGCATGGGATCCAGCCTGATGGTCAGATGCCCAGTGATAAGACCATTGGAGGAGGGGACGACTCCTTCAACACCTTCTTCAGTGAGACTGGAGCTGGCAAACATGTGCCTCGTGCCGTCTTTGTTGACCTGGAGCCCACTGTCATAGGTAATACTAAAGCAATTTTTTTTAATAGTGATTTTTTAAGGTTAATATTTTAAAAGGTTCTTCCTATCGCCCATAGATTAGCAAATTCTGCGTTGATTTGAACCTGTTTCTACCCTTTTAATCCACAGATGAGGTGCGCACAGGAACCTACCGCCAGCTGTTCCATCCTGAGCAGCTGATCACAGGCAAAGAAGATGCGGCCAACAACTATGCCCGTGGACACTACACCATTGGCAAGGAGATCATCGATCTGGTACTTGATAGGACGCGCAAACTGGTAAGCAAGTTCACTCGGCACTTAGTATTAGACTACAGCTTGCTACTTATAGTATGTTTCTGACTTATTTGATTGAAAAAGCATAGCTCAATGATCTCTTCCTCTCATTCAGGCTGACCAGTGCACTGGGCTTCAAGGTTTCCTCATCTTCCACTCCTTCGGTGGAGGCACTGGCTCTGGCTTCACCTCCCTGCTGATGGAGCGTCTCTCTGTTGATTATGGAAAGAAGTCTAAGCTTGAGTTTGCCATCTATCCAGCCCCTCAGGTGTCCACTGCTGTGGTGGAGCCCTACAACTCCATCCTGACCACCCACACCACCCTGGAGCACTCTGACTGTGCCTTCATGGTAGATAATGAAGCCATCTATGACATCTGCCGTAGAAACCTGGACATTGAGCGTCCAACCTACACCAACCTCAACAGGCTCATCGGCCAGATTGTCTCCTCCATCACTGCCTCCCTGCGCTTCGATGGTGCTTTGAATGTAGATCTGACAGAGTTCCAGACCAACTTGGTGCCCTACCCTCGTATCCACTTCCCTCTGGCCACCTATGCTCCAGTCATCTCTGCTGAGAAGGCCTACCATGAGCAGCTGTCTGTTGCTGAGATCACCAATGCCTGCTTCGAGCCCGCCAACCAGATGGTGAAGTGTGACCCCCGTCATGGCAAATACATGGCCTGCTGCCTGCTGTACCGTGGTGACGTGGTGCCCAAAGATGTCAACTCTGCCATCGCCACCATCAAGACCAAACGTACCATCCAGTTTGTGGACTGGTGTCCCACTGGCTTCAAGGTGGGCATCAACTACCAGCCCCCCACCGTGGTTCCTGGAGGAGACCTGGCCAAGGTGCAGAGGGCCGTGTGCATGCTGAGCAACACCACCGCCATCGCTGAGGCCTGGGCCAGGCTGGACCACAAGTTCGACCTGATGTACGCCAAGAGAGCCTTCGTGCACTGGTACGTGGGAGAGGGCATGGAGGAGGGAGAGTTCTCTGAGGCCAGAGAAGACATGGCTGCTCTGGAGAAGGATTATGAAGAAGTGGGAACCGACAGCGTTGGAGATGAAGGCGAGGAGGAGGGAGAGGAGTACTAGAGGGTTTCAGATCTGAAGAATAACGTACACAACCCGAAGGCTGAGCGTTAGAATAATTTGAGAACCATACTGTACGTCCACTTTCACGTTAAACATAACTGTGACCATTTAAACCCTGCAGTTTTGATGTTGTAACACTTCACTTAATAAAATAGATCTTAGAAAAACGGATCAATCATTTATTTTGCACTCGCACAAAATTCTAATCTGTAGGAAATCATTAAACAAATGCACCACATATACATTCTCTATCCATTTTTGGTAAGATGATAGTGAGCATTAAATTAAGTACATCTAACACATCTTTTCGGAATACTATACCACCAGGTGAGATACCATCATTCGATAATTTACACAAGTGGGAACTAATGTAATCTAGATTTTAAATTATTTTGCCTGACTCCTCCAGATTGGGTGTTTTGTTCAAATGGTAAGTGCTACAAACAATTCACTTTGTCTGCAAGTGCCATGCTCTGGATGGCTGCCAAATCTAATGGTCTGGATTTACATTAAACAAGTCACAAGGGTTAGGTGAAACCCTATTCCAAACATTAGTTCCCTTGGAAAGTCTCAATGTATCAAAAAAGAAAAGAGATATGAGTCCTTGTGCATCAACTTTGTTTGCCCATTTTCAAACACAATGCGGATGGGTTTTATATTTAAAGGGAATACAAACCTGTAAACATGTATTTTAAAGACAATGCTGTCTTAAATTTATATAAAACATTGCAGGCCAATGAAGATTATGTTAAAGTGCATTTAGGTTTTAATAAAAGACTGGATTAGAACTAAGCCAGCCACTGAGGTTGTCCCCTGACAACCTTGCACCTATGGGGACATTTGCATTGTAAATGAAACGCAACTACTATGGTGATGCAACCAGATCTCCCGTAACAATAGCCCATTCAGGTCACTCAGGGGAGGTATCCATTTTCTTTCCTCAGGACAAAAAAAACAACATGAGCTTAAGAAAATGGATCCCGAAGAAAAGTCTGTGCTGTATATTTACATACTGCGCTTAGTGTACAAAGTCTAAGAGTGTATCTACACAATACAGAAATTGTCCAATGCAGCACATTTGTTATAGTGTAACTCAAAGTCACTAACTAGAGTACAAAATTAATTTGAGGTCTAAGATACTTGACTTTTAAAATCTGTGAGTGATGCGAAATGAATTAACATATCAGACAAAAAGGCTTGTAACATAGCCAAAGATTGACTTAATGTGGGTCATATTTCACAGCAGTTGGTTCATTGTTGTTTGTTACCCATCTGTCTTACGACAGGTACCCTTCCTTGACTGTGCAGGGTTACATAGAAACGGGGGTTCCTTTTGTTCTTTCGCCCGTCTTTCAGTTAAGAAACTAAAATGGTATCGGCTTATCCAACATCTCTAGTTACCACAACATGCACAACCGTTGCCTAGCAATCCTGAAAAGCTATAAAGCAGCTCCAGGAACTTCTACCTGGCACCAAATCCTCAACTGCATATTCCAGATCTGAACAACCAGCCGATTCAAGAGAATTAAACATGGTGAGGACAATTTCTTTACATATATATTGATCATGTGGACAAACCTCATCAATGCAAGGTCTAAGACAGAGTTTTACAGGTCCTACATGAAAAAGTTAAATAACAGAGTAGGCCTAAACTGAGGGGACTTTGTTTGCTGTCCTAGAATTACAAAAAGGTACTGTTGTGTGTCATCACATACAAGGAAAAAAACATGGATTTAACATGCCATTTCTAATTTAATTTAAATTGGAGAACAATTGGACATATTTAACTGAACTGCCTCGTCCAGCTTGTTCTACTGTACCTAAGCAACAAAGCTTTATTGTATGCCGCTTTCTAGAAACATTTATGGAATTTAAGTAAGCGGCCATGTGACCCAAGTGATTCCTTTCTGTTCAAGCGTGAATGCATCTCTATCCATGTTGGCCAAGCTGGGGCGCAGATTGGAAATGCCTGCTGGGAGCTCTACTGTCTGGAGCATGGGATCCAGCCTGACGGTCAGATGCCCAGTGATAAGACCATTGGAGGAGGGGACGACTCCTTCAACACCTTCTTCAGTGAGACTGGAGCTGGCAAACATGTGCCTCGTGCCGTCTTTGTTGACCTGGAGCCCACTGTCATAGGTAAATAAAACATCTCAGTGTGGTTCCAATCAATTTTGAAACAAAAGGTTATGATACACAGGTACACTATGCCTCCCCACAGATGAGGTGCGCACAGGAACCTACCGCCAGCTGTTCCATCCTGAGCAGCTGATCACAGGCAAAGAAGATGCGGCCAACAACTATGCCCGTGGACACTACACCATTGGCAAGGAGATCATCGATCTGGTACTTGATAGGACGCGCAAACTGGTAAGCAAGTTCACTCGGCACTTAGTATTAGACTACAGCTTGCTACTTATAGTATGTTTCTGACTTATTTGATTGAAAAAGCATAGCTCAATGATCTCTTCCTCTCATTCAGGCTGACCAGTGCACTGGGCTTCAAGGTTTCCTCATCTTCCACTCCTTCGGTGGAGGCACTGGCTCTGGCTTCACCTCCCTGCTGATGGAGCGTCTCTCTGTTGATTATGGAAAGAAGTCTAAGCTTGAGTTTGCCATCTATCCAGCCCCTCAGGTGTCCACTGCTGTGGTGGAGCCCTACAACTCCATCCTGACCACCCACACCACCCTGGAGCACTCTGACTGTGCCTTCATGGTAGATAATGAAGCCATCTATGACATCTGCCGTAGAAACCTGGACATTGAGCGTCCAACCTACACCAACCTCAACAGGCTCATCGGCCAGATTGTCTCCTCCATCACTGCCTCCCTGCGCTTCGATGGTGCTTTGAATGTAGATCTGACAGAGTTCCAGACCAACTTGGTGCCCTACCCTCGTATCCACTTCCCTCTGGCCACCTATGCTCCAGTCATCTCTGCTGAGAAGGCCTACCATGAGCAGCTGTCTGTTGCTGAGATCACCAATGCCTGCTTCGAGCCCGCCAACCAGATGGTGAAGTGTGACCCCCGTCATGGCAAATACATGGCCTGCTGCCTGCTGTACCGTGGTGACGTGGTGCCCAAAGATGTCAACTCTGCCATCGCCACCATCAAGACCAAACGTACCATCCAGTTTGTGGACTGGTGTCCCACTGGCTTCAAGGTGGGCATCAACTACCAGCCCCCCACCGTGGTTCCTGGAGGAGACCTGGCCAAGGTGCAGAGGGCCGTGTGCATGCTGAGCAACACCACCGCCATCGCTGAGGCCTGGGCCAGGCTGGACCACAAGTTCGACCTGATGTACGCCAAGAGAGCCTTCGTGCACTGGTACGTGGGAGAGGGCATGGAGGAGGGAGAGTTCTCTGAGGCCAGAGAAGACATGGCTGCTCTGGAGAAGGATTATGAAGAAGTGGGAACCGACAGCGTTGGAGATGAAGGCGAGGAGGAGGGAGAGGAGTACTAGAGAGACTCATAGTACAAAACAATGTCTGTATAAATAAATTCTCGACAATTAGATTATCTCTACATCGACAATATCCATTGTCCGTTTTTAAAAACAATGAGATGCCCAGTTAAACCCATTTTGTTATATAATTGTGCGCCACTTGTGGGTCACTTTTGCAATTTGCATTCCTGTTTATTTCCATCAACTTGTTTCTAGAACATTTTCCCACTACAGCCACAGTAAACTGTAACCGTGACTACTAAGGTTTAATACAATAGTAAGCTAATAAGCACCCATGTATGCAGTCTTAATATGTGATATCGGAGTTTAAACATTACACTTTAAATTTAACAAATTAATATATGTTAAAATAAACCTTTTCAAGAAATAGTTTCAAGATGTATGCACAAATTATTGGGGAGAAACCTTTTTCTATAAATGTTTTATTCATGTAATTGAGGCAGACATTGAATTGCATTTCTTCCTCTATTTTGCATTGTGATTAGCTAAGTCTATGAGACACCACAGTTACTAGTGCTATGATTATCAACAAATTGCAATTGGTTGCAGAAAGTACATATTTTGAAAGATGCTACAATCCATCATTTTCTTAATAGTATACAAAAACTAAAGAACTGATAATGTGTGAATGTTTGCACGAGAGGTTTGTACAGTGACTTCAGATACCCAACTTTTAAATATTACTATCACTTTGCATGGCCTACAGTCTGGATTACAAATGATTAATTTCAACTACATAATTTGTGTATATATATACATATACTGTATACAGAGAGATTCCTCCCACTTCACTTGTCTTACTCATAGTGGCTCATAGGACCTGGTATGACTGTATGCACACATTCTCTCCCCCAGGCCCCAAGATTTCTGCTTTCATCTCCTGTTTAACTGACTTCCCCTCCCAGTTTTTCACAAGGATATTCTTAAAACAATGTATTTTGTGAAGTGTCAATTGTAGCACCATTGTTTCCATGCATTCAATGGGTTAAAGTCAGGGATAGAAGTGAGTAGTTGGTGTGAGAGTACTCTATGGGGGTGCTGCTCATATTAGAAGTAGGTTATTTCCCTCTGACTTCGTTTCAGGCAAGCTGGCTGGCTCAGGGGCCGCCCTTTTTTTGTACTAACAGTTAATCCCGCCCATAGAACTCTGTGCTCCCGCCAACTGTGAAAATACAGCTTCCTGTTTCCCCCCCCCCCACACCAGACTCACTATAAAAACCCCGCCTTGGCCTCCCTCCCCCATTACAGCCTTCATTCTCCGAATCCTCAACGTCGGCAAGAAGGAAAAATCTGACAAAATGGTAAGTGCTTATGATCTAGAGTTCAGAGATGATATCCAGCTCTGACTTCAATAGAGCAGAAAGGGTGCTTGAATTTTGTACAGACGGTACGAACAATACAGGAATATAAACATATCTATGACTAGAGAGTTAAAGTATACTGATTGCATGTACAGCGGCATTATTGAGATTTGAGGATTTTTTTTTGTTGGGGGGGGCAGCTCTTTTCAAATGAGCAGTGAGGACTGCATTGTGAAGATGAGGATTGAGAGCATGTCGGACTGACACCAGAGTACTGGCGCAGTTTCCTTAGACTATGGAAAAAAAGCATGTTGCAGTCAGCAGTATTTCATTAATTCCAGAGGAAAGTATTAAAAAGGACCCCAAAAAAAAGGATCGTCTTGAAAACAAATATGAGATGAAATGTGTCTAATGGATATTTGATCAACTAAAGTATTTTGGAAATTCCTAATATGGTCCAGACATTGTAGTTTGTCTGTCCTCAAAAGACGCAATCTGATATCTGTCTGTCTGTGCGTTACACAAAGCAGCGTGCTCCGCTGCTGAGGGCAGGGAGGGGGTAGGGAGTGGCCCGCTCTTTGGATTTTTCCCTCTGTAGAGTTGGACTCTGAGAGGCTGCTTCTGGTTTTCATGGGGGAGGGGGGGTCAGATCCTTTTCTCTGGGGGCTGCAGTAAAAGCCCTATGTGACTCAGCACTCCAGCCATATGCTGAGTAGGAACCCAACCCTTCATTTTAAGTAGCTATTGATTAACAGGGTTATACCAAAGGAGATGTGATAGGGTTCATTTAAGGTTAAGCAAAGTCCAGAAAGCAACTTGAAGCAAAGTTAACACTTAGTACTGAATCTCAGAGGGATATTTTAAATCTCACCATTATCTCAACTAAATTTGAACTGTACAGAAGGCTGGGTTATGCATTGTTTTAGGGAGGGGCAGGTCCAATCCAAGATTCACCTTCAGAAGGTTGCATTTTCTGGGAGGAAAAAACCCATGTGTCTCTACTGTACACATCAGTAGTCTTCCTTGGCATGACACTTTATCATCAGATTAAGAGGATGTGAAACAAGAAAACTAACGAACTCATGTCATTGGTGAATTAAAAAAATCTTTTGTGGTTTGGGTACACTAACACTTAACTCTTTATTTTCTGCAGCGTGAGTGTATTTCCATGCATGTCGGCCAAGCCGGAGCCCAGATGGGAAATGCCTGCTGGGAGCTCTACTGTCTGGAGCATGGGATCCAGCCTGATGGTCAGATGCCCAGTGATAAGACCATTGGAGGAGGGGACGACTCCTTCAACACCTTCTTCAGTGAGACTGGAGCTGGCAAACATGTGCCTCGTGCCGTCTTTGTTGACCTGGAGCCCACTGTCATAGGTAATACTAAAGCCATTTTGTTATAGTGATTTTTTAAGGTTAATATTTTAACCCTTGTGCTGCCTTCGGGTCACATGACCCAAAGGTTCATAACGAACCATCGTTGTTTACCCAATTTTACCCAATACAAAAACAAATTAAAATAATTTTCTTTTAACCATCGCAATGTGGGGGGTCTGAGACAGCCCAACGGTTAAAAGGTTCTTCCTATCGCCCATAGATTAGCAAATTCTGCGTTGATTTGAACCTGTTTCTACCCTTTTAATCCACAGATGAGGTGCGCACAGGAACCTACCGCCAGCTGTTCCATCCTGAGCAGCTGATCACAGGCAAAGAAGATGCTGCCAACAACTATGCCCGTGGACACTACACCATTGGCAAGGAGATCATCGATCTGGTACTTGATAGGACGCGCAAACTGGTAAGAAAATGCACAGCTAACTGGTATTGGCCTACACGTTGCTACTTACAAAATGTATCTGACTTCATTGCAAAAACATGACTCATATATTTATTCCTCTCATTCAGGCTGACCAGTGCACTGGGCTTCAAGGTTTCCTCATCTTCCACTCCTTCGGTGGAGGCACTGGCTCTGGCTTCACCTCCCTGCTGATGGAGCGTCTCTCTGTTGACTATGGAAAGAAGTCGAAGCTTGAGTTTGCTGTTTACCCAGCTCCTCAGGTGTCCACTGCTGTGGTGGAGCCCTACAACTCCATCCTGACCACCCACACCACCCTGGAGCACTCTGACTGTGCCTTCATGGTAGATAATGAAGCCATCTATGACATCTGCCGTAGAAACCTGGACATTGAGCGTCCAACCTACACCAACCTCAACAGGCTCATCGGCCAGATTGTCTCCTCCATCACTGCCTCCCTGCGCTTCGATGGTGCTTTGAATGTAGATCTGACAGAGTTCCAGACCAACTTGGTGCCCTACCCTCGTATCCACTTCCCTCTGGCCACCTATGCTCCAGTCATCTCTGCTGAGAAGGCCTACCATGAGCAGCTGTCTGTTGCTGACATCACAAATGCCTGCTTCGAGCCCGCCAATCAGATGGTGAAGTGTGACCCCCGTCATGGCAAATACATGGCCTGCTGCCTGCTGTACCGTGGTGATGTGGTGCCCAAAGATGTCAACTCTGCCATCGCCACCATCAAGACCAAACGTACCATCCAGTTTGTGGACTGGTGTCCCACTGGCTTCAAGGTGGGCATCAACTACCAGCCCCCCACCGTGGTTCCTGGAGGAGACCTGGCCAAGGTGCAGAGGGCCGTGTGCATGCTGAGCAACACCACCGCCATCGCTGAGGCCTGGGCCAGGCTGGACCACAAGTTCGACCTGATGTACGCCAAGAGAGCCTTCGTGCACTGGTACGTGGGAGAGGGCATGGAGGAGGGAGAGTTCTCTGAGGCCAGAGAAGACATGGCTGCTCTGGAGAAGGATTATGAAGAAGTGGGAACCGACAGCGTTGGAGATGAGGATGAAGAAGGAGAGGAGTATTAAAAATGTCAAAAACAACTCCACCTTGCTGATGCTCCATAACAAGCTACAAGTCCCTAATAATACAAAGGGTTAAATGGACTAGCAACATTGGAATCATTCAATGAAGTAGGCTAAGCACATTCCATTGCGCTACAAAAACCTCCCTGCCCCACTCACAACAACCATCAAACCTTTTGCAATAAAACTGATAAAAAAATAAGCTGTCTTGGTTTTTCTTCCACAAATTACAATCTCTATGGTGCTGGCACACTGTCAGAAGCATATAACCCTAATACAGGATTTAACACCAACAGACTGCTTCACACATAGTGAAGTGGGTAGTTTCAGAAAGTCATTGCAAAGGCTACTAAGAAGACTTTATAGGCTAACATGAATGACATGTCAGCAAGATAGTTTAATACCCAAATTATAGGGGTAACAACTTGTTCATGGCTTAACCATGTGGCTCAACCTTTTCCTTTCAGCATGCACACGACCATTTTCAAATATGGTTTGATAAAATGCTCAGCTAATATAACGCAATGTTGACCCTCATGGGTTTCAAAGTCTTTATTTTTTTGCCATAATCTTTAGGAGCCACGTTTGTCTTGAATGTTAAAGCAGAAGATTTGATATGATACTAAATGCTGCAAGTGTAAGATATGGCAGACAGTTGGAGTCTCTTATGTCTGCCAAACTGGGTAACTGTTTTCCCCAACCGCCCACTACATATCGTAATTATTTGAAATAATTAATTTAAATGTTTAGGCTTTTGTGACATGACCCGTTTAAATAAAACAACCAACTTCGCTCCGTAGACAACCAGTGCAATTCTGGTTTACCTACCGGACTACATCAACGGACAAATGGTAATCAAACATTGGTCATATGTCATATTGAGATAACAAACATACCTCACATCGGACCACGTTGCTGTTTTGTTTCCAGGAACTTAAATTTGTCGGTTACGTCTATTCCGGCACCCGGGAACCATTATTTTAGCGGACATCCGTCAACGTCTCTAACAAGCTTTTTCAGTGACTAAATGTGTGAGTGATCAGAGAAAGACAGTGTACTCGCAATTGCAGCACTTAACACGAAAACGTTTATTAATCATATTACAGTTACAAAATAGGCAATTTTAATACTTTGAAATTTTTTATTTGTGTTTTTCTGATTTGCTTGAGGTATACAACAGTAATCGCATAAATCTTTTACAATTATCTCAATGGCACATGAGGAGAAGACGTAGACACAAAGGTTTGTAATTTTTTCAAGGGTTAGTCAAATGAAAGAACAAGTAAAGTGAATGGGATGAATTTGAGAGTCGTTTATGTAAACAATCACACTCTAAGAGACAGGAAGAGTCAGAGAGAGTGCTAACTGGCAACCCTTCCATCTCCACCTTGTCTTGAACCATTGTGGTGGCTTGCCCCATACAGTAGGTAATTGATATAAATGTTGATACTAATGTAAAAGCATTTTTCCTTAAAGGACTGAGAGTCTTCCAAGTTACTCCAACCAGAATTCAAACTATTCTCAACAACACTGTTCAGAAGGAAATGAGAGAAAGAGGAATCTAGGCCATTGGTATCATCACAGACAGCAGTATAAATCAGACGTCATCTAAAACGATAGAAGCACAGGGTCATTCGTCATCAGTTTCTAGACATAAGGAAAGGTAAGACACAATTGATGATTTAAAATACAATTCCATGTGCAAAGGAGGTGTACTGAGTTGGGAGTGTAAGGTACAGGCAAGCAGGTCTGGATCGAGTTAGTTTCACTGGGGCAGGGCTTTCAGGATCGCATTCACCTCTTCCGCAACAGCCGTCAGGGCAAATTCAAACTGATCCTGTAAAGAGAAACAGCTGTTTATTACAGTATGCATGCAAGAAATACAAGATGTAAACAAAAGGAATGCAATGTTTGAGACCTTTCTGGTACAAAGATTTGATCATGAAAAATGACGGTACCTTGGTGCGCACCATTCCCGGTCTTTGGTCACGAACATGCTCCAGTGTAGCCGCAATGTCAATCTCCTTCACTCCTGGAATGAGATGTAATCATGAGACATATTCTTTAGAGTCCACTACCTTCCTATGAGTGGGAGAAAAAGTACTGCATGACTACTGCATAGTCCTCACCCTTAGCCATGCGGTTCAGAACCATATCAATCAGGATGTAAGTTCCGGTCCGACCAGTACCATCACTGTGTGAGAGTTTAGACTTAGGGTTAGAATGTTTCATATTGTAACAGTGGGCAAGCAAATACGTCACACTGACACATCATAAAACCAGCCGTGATGAACGTCATGAAACATGGTGCATGTGTACCACACCCTGGAGGGAAGCAGTACTGCATGTCATGGTTTACCTGCAGTGCACAATGATGGGGCAGGATCGCCCTCGGTAGCACTTATTCACCTTTCTGTGAACATACAGATGCAGAAAGAGAGAGAGAGATCGAAGAAAATATAAATTCTCACAAGGACATACAATATTATCGATTCATATATTCCTGCCGAGAATGGGGGGAGTTTTCAATCTGTAAAACACAAAGTTTGTCATAAAAAGTAGTTTTGCAATGCAGGGGAAGAATATCAAGCCGGCAATAAATAGTCTACTCTTAACTGTCATAAGGGACAACATTGCCAGTTTCCTCTAAATGTAAACATGCAACCCAGTTTCAAGCCAGTCGCCAATCTCAGGTTAGAACATAGGTATGAGAAGAACCAATGCTAGTCGTAGACAGTCTTACTTCCCACTTACAAATCTGTCAGGAGTTCAACACTCACCCTAGAATGCAATAAGACTATTGGACAGACTATGAAAACGTAGGTTCATGACCTTCAGACGAAGAACAGAGAAAATGGCAGGAGTGAGAGAAAGAGAAGTAGAGCGAGAGAGAGAAAGAACCAGAACACGGGGGATAAATAATGAGCAAGGATTCGGCGATGGACCTCTTGCTGCAGCCACATCTGTCCATGATCATTTTTGTGACTATGCAACTGGACCCAGACTACTAGCTGCAAATCACAAAGATGACACAGACAGATATGTAAAAAACCATGGGCCCCGCTGACCTCCATCGCACAAGGGAGAGCAAATAAGAGGAGGGACAGAGAGTCTCAGAAAGACAGAAAGAATGAGGGGGGTGGGGGGGGGGTTAGGGAAGGAGAACATATAAGGAGTAACAGAGAGTGTGTAAAGGATATAGGAAGGCTTGGAGGAGACTCATGGTGTGGATGAATGAGATGTAGTGAACAGAGAGAGAGAGAGAGAGAGAGAGAGAGAGAGAGGAATCGTGAGGGCGGAAACACAAAGCACGTATTAATTGGGCTGGAGCACTTTCTATTATCCATCTGTCATCATATGATCACATGTGACCAATGTACAATACATGTATACACACAATACATTCATGGTACAATAGAAGAATGGGACGCATATGTACAATAGAGAGTGTTCCAAATCTCCAGCACTGAAACGGCACGATAGATGTTTATGCAGTACCTGCGGAAGTCCAGTAGAGGGCGTGTGGAGTTGGGGATGCCCTGAGCAGGCCAGCTGAGGAAGTGGAACTGGGTGAGCGTGCGCGTTTCCTGGGTCTGCACGTTCTTCAGGTAGAAGCTACGCACCAGGAAGTCGTTACACCAGATGTGCTCCGAAACCAGATTCACCTGACGGACCCACGTCAGGAAAAAAGGATTAGGGGGCATGCACACACGCACTGACACACGCGCACGTGAACACGCGCGCGTGAACACACGGTTGAAGAAAGAGCGCCGACCTCATAGATGTGGTACAGGGACGAACCCTCATCGGGCCAGTAACGGTCACACTGCTTCTCTCCATCCTCGACAAGTGCAGTCATCATAACTATCACAGTGCACCCATTCTCCCACACCATCTACACAACAAGGATTGTAGAAGCACAACTCATTCCTTTTTATTCCAGGCATTTTAGAATTTGAACAAGAACCAACGGACTAAACGCCACGGTCAGAATCAGAATGTCCAAAACATCTAGTCGACCTGACCTGCCAGAAGTCTGAGATGGTGTGCGACAGAGGTCCCTGGGTAGCGATGTAAGCCGGCATCCGGGGGTCATGCTCAATCTAAGGTATCAGAGGGTAAAGGTCAGGGGTCAACACCCACAACTCTACAATGGAGGGACACCATGGACACTAATCTCCATGGTGACAGCTCCATTCACCCACACACAGTCATTCGTGGGGGTGGGGAGGGGGTTGTGCCATTAGATGTCACTAGATAAGTGGGGGGTTGCTGTGTGGCATGGTTGGGTGAATAAAATGGTGACTCAGGGGGGGAATATGGGTGGCTTACTATAGTACTGGCATTGATGTAGTCAGTCCTGGAGGGGTTCGTCTCAACCTTCAGCTTCACTCTGGAGTGGTCATCTGCAGAACAGAACATCATCTTACTCAAGCAGAACGGGAACGTGTTACGATTGAGTTGACATACAATCCGAGCGGATTGGAGGAAGGTGCCGGAATAACAGGGGCGAGACGAGAGGGGACTCACAGGGAATGGAATCTGGGCAGCGGTTCTTCTTCAGGTTGCCCTCGCTCTGGGCCACGGAGACCGTGCTGGGCTCAGCCTGGTAGGAGCACAGCGCATCCCACTCCTTCATCAGGCGGTCCTTGTTCTTCAGATGATCCTCCATGTAAGCCTGAGGGACACCACAGGCTCTCCATGACACCCTCACCCCCGCTGACACATTCACAGTTCACCAACGTCAATAAAGTAATTGGACGCTCGTTACTTGAAGATGCAAATCTCGTAGTATATCATGACAGTCGTCGAACTGTTAATATTGTCTGAGCTGTGCGAATACCTATCTTAGAGCCTATGTGCTCGCACTCTCTGCCAAGAAACATACAGGATGTACTGTAGGTCCACACTGTGGGGACTAGGCTGGAGGGCCTATGGAAGGGTCACTCACTAGGATCATGTGACCGGTGGAGATGTCCATGTTGGACTGGGCTGGCTCCTCACACCAGGAGGGGGTGGAACTGTGCGAGCTGGGGCTGGGCTGGGGCGCGTCGCTGAACTGGGACGACACGCTGCTCACCCGGGAGGTGTCCGTAGCTCCTCCCCCCGGCGCGCCGCCGCCGCCACCTCCTCCGGCAGAGCCGGCCCCTCCAGCCCCTCCTCCTCCTCCCCCACCTCCTCCAGCTCCTCCAGCTCCCTCCAAACGGCTGAAGGCTCCCTTGGATGCCATATGCTGGCGACACAGGTCCTGATGGAATGGGTTCAAATCAGTCATGGGTGCTGATGTAACAGGGATTCCCATGGGGCAGGGCATCATTGTTGCTGAAACTATGCCATGTGAACAGTCTGGGCGGGCACAACAAAGTGACACAGGTTGATAGAATGCCTGTTGTGTGTGTGTTTTTTTGTGTGGGCGTGGCCAACCTGGTATTCCTGGTGCGTGACACTGCCTCCCTCCGGCCCCAAGCCCAGCTTCTCCGAGGCCAGGCGGTGGGCGTGGTGACGCAGGCAGGTGATCGTCACGGCAGCGACAAGAACGCCGCCCACACAGGCCACGCTGACCAGCGTGAGGAACACTCCTCGGGAGCCCTCTTGGACCCGGGTGGCCTGAGGCAGTCCCTGTCCATCATTTCTCTAGAAGAAGCAATAGAGAGGGAACGGCAACGAAGGGGAGAAAGGGAAAGTTTGAGAACGCAGGACGCGTGTTCATCCTCGCCACACACCATAGCAAGTGGCGAGAGTCGAAAGGAGGTCATTCCAAAGGAAGAAAGCGCCTCGCCGCTGCCGTGGTAACAGTAACCCCTCCGCACCCTAACCCTAATCTCTGTAGTCAACGTGGGTAAGAGGAGAGAAGTGGAGGAACAAAGATCTTGTGTGACAAAAAAAAAAAAAACCTTCTTTAGCCTGACCGCCCAATTATTCCTGCCGTCTTTCATCTCTCCTCCTCCTTCCTGGTAGAACAGTTGCCTGTCTTGCCCTGCTGACCTCTTTCCCCTCCTCAGAGGCCCCAGGAATGTGCTGTGGGATTGGGGTGAAGGAGGGGGAGCTAGTCGGAAGACATTGGGGCTGGGGACACTGGTGCTGGTGTGGAGGTGTCTCACCTGTTATTCTAACTGGGCCCCCAAAAGGGAAATCATGTGAGTTCAAATAGAGGGTTGGGGAAGAAAACATTTGAAATCAAATGAATGACACTGAATACATATTTGACACAGGGGATGGCATGGGTGTGGGTTTGGTGGGATGGAGATTAGGGGTGTAGCCTAGTGTTTGGTGTGCAGTATGGGGAGCCTAAAAAACTGGTATGAATTACAGGAAACTGCTTGAAGTTAATGGTTCAATAAATATAACCAGCGTAAGAGATATTCTTGTCACTACTTGGACATACATTTCGATGACTGAATGTGGGTGGTTAAACATAAACTGCACTTAGCATAACAGTGAGTTTTAGAAATAATGTAAGTCTCTAAAACATTAACCATTCCATGTCAAGTGTGGCTAGTAAATTCTTTCGACAGGCTAATTCTAGCATAACCGAAGCCTATTTAAAATGCTTGATTATATTGTTTCGTGGTGAATAGCCACTCACAAACACGTCAACTGCGGATCATGCGACTCCCCGGGCAACTGACGGAGCATCCCGGGTTGTGTGAGCGACACCGCAAAGAAAAAAAGAGCTATTTTGTTTTCACAAAGCACTTCTGTACATTACCATTTCCAATTTGAGAAAGAATGCACTATCTGTAAGTCTATGTGTGAAACGCAAATGCAGACTAGATTTGATTTAAACATTTAAACAAATACGAGCAGAATTAATAAACAAACGTGTTGGAATTTGATGGTCGGCATATTTGCCAATTAAAGTAGATCGGCAACACTTACATTAGACTGTCCGGTATATTATTAGACGACAAACGATTAGCACTGACTTCGTGTCGGTTCCTTTCAGAATCGGATGGAGACTGAGAGAATACAATGTTTGATTGAATTTTGGCGGCACCATTACTGCAAGGAAATTTGAGGTACAATGAAATGGGGCGCGCTGCGCGCATGACATGGAGACAGGAGGAGGGAGATGGAGTCCTCTTGGGGCTTGCACATGTGGTTGGAACATTCCCCACGAGTTTGTCATGGTGAAGTAGCCATGGAGACAACGGAGGCATGAATAGACAATAGTGATTGACATGCACTCACATTTGAAGAGGCACACACACACACACAGAGGCACGAACAAAAGGTGTCTGACAGCAACACAAGCTTACCTCACCAACACCTGTCTGAACAATCTTCAAGTTTGTCTCGGACTCCAGGAAGTTCTTCTCTGCAACTAAATAATAGCACACGAGAGGATTGGTTTGAGTCGATTCCCAGTGGGATGATCAGATCACCAGTCTGACTCCATACTGTTTATGCAGCTCACCAGCTTTATCAGCCACATCCTCAGCACTCAGGTTCTGATTGTTTGGTCGGATTCGAAAGGTCAATGCGGGGCCCACCACACTGCAAGGGAAGAACACACAGGAGCTTAGAATGGACAGCTAGATCTGTAGCCTGGTCAGGGAGAGGGAATGAGGGGACTAGTGATGCCGAGCAGGAGTAGGCGTGCTTGTGGAAACGAGGGGGGAATGAATCCCACCTCTACAAAGCCCGTAAAGACCCTCCCTGTCTGCTACCCTGGGTGGGGAGATGGTGGCTGGACAGCTCCCCATCGGACCTGTGTCTAAGCGGGGGGGGGGGGAGTGTCAGGATGGCAGGCAGGGAGTAGAGGGTGAGGTCAGGTTCGGGTGGTTGGACCAGGAGGAGGATTCGGGGATCGTTTGTCGTGGTGGGAGAGGGGCGTGCCTTGGCTTTTGATTTGGGCCAGAGAGATCGCACACCACACGTCTCCGTGGTTAGCTGAGGTAGAGTGCCGCCCCCCGTGGGTCAACCTCTCAGTGGGCTCTCCTCTGCCCGGAGCTGCCTGCCTGCCAGAGGGCCTACCTGATGTTGATGAAAGAGCCAGTGGAGAGGTGTATCCTCTCCGCCAGGAGCTCCAGCAGACGCACCCCGTCGTACAGACTGAGTGGGCTGCAGAGAGATACACACACATTCATCGACAAACATCCACACCCGCATGCACACTGTTACGCACACGCCAAACAGACACACACACGCGCGTGCCAAACGGGCTCCCACTCATCCGTGCGCACGAAGGATCGTAGGCGTCATGGAGATTGGCCGTTTGGAGAAAAGGAGATCACCTCTGGTTTGTGACGATGTATCCGTACTCGTCCCGCCCTTGGGAGGCCCCTGGTTCTTTCTGCCCCTGTTTTTCTCCTCTCGCCGGGACTGTGGCTGTCTTCTCTTTCACACTGGCGCCCTCAGTGCCATGGGGGGCAGAGGGGCCCGTGGTAGGCCCCTTGTGTGCTGGGGAGGCTGGAGGCCCAGGGCCCAGGACCGGGGGGGTGGCGGGGGCTCCGACAGGGCCATTCTCCACCTTGTGTGTCATAGCCCCCTCAGTGATCTTATGAAACAATGACAAAGCAAGAGCACATATAGCAGATAGTCTCCCAAAGATCACATGTAGATAAGAATGTACTGCAGCAGAATGCCATACACATCTGTCATGTTCATGCAATACCTAAGGTAACGGTTGGTATATAGTAATTAAAGTGCTGTTCACTGTAAATTGCACTTCAAAGATTCTAAAGAAGGATGATATTCACAGATGTTACAGATGAATCACATAAATCCTCAAAACGCTTTTGTTACACAATGGGGATTGTAGTATGTTGAATGACATGTTTCCTATGAGCCCAGTAAGATAAAGCTCACATGCTGACATCTACTGGTCATAAGTCAAAATAACATAAAGCCTCATAGGGTGTCATAGGGTTAACATTTTTAATTAAATGAAGTGTCATGAAAACACGAGATTGTCAAAAAATTACCTTCTTTCTTGTGACATCACTGTTCCGGTACTTATCTAAAAAACAAACAATACAAATGATGAGATGCATCACCTACAGTGATTATTGAGACAACCCCCCCCCCCCCTAAAGATGATATTCCATATCAATATTACAAACCTATGTTGGGGCTTTCCATCTGAAGCTGTTTGAGGGCTGCAGGCAGGTTGTCTAGCTGTTCTGGAGTCAAGTCCTTCATGTTGATACCGTAGTGGTTTAGAAGCAGAGCCAGCTTCTGCAGGGAGTCCTCTGCTCAGACAAGCACAGTGAACAACTGGCATGTTAGGACACCACACTTGACGTGATTCATCACACACACGTGCCCCCAGTCACACTGAAATACACAGACGCACACTAGCCCACAAACACACACAGACCCACACACGGATTCAGACTCACCGCTGAATCCAGACAAAGAGCCATAGTCCTTCTGAGGTTTCTTCGGCTCCTGCTTCTGCTGCTGCTGCCGCTGCTTGCTGACTTCTACTTCCTGGGAAATGTAGTCCTCGGTGTAGTCCAGAGGGAAGTCCAGTTCTTGGTAGAAGGGCGAGGCAGAGAGAGGTGCTGCCCCCCTGTGGCGGGAGGCGGGCTGAGCGGGGGAGGACAGGTACAGGGAGACCAGGTCCTGCAGCATCTGGCGGTCTCTGTCCCGGGGGCGTGTCCCTTTGCCCCCGGAGCGGGAGGACGACCGGTGGAAGTTGTCCCCCTCCAGGGAGTTGAGGGAGCGCTCCTCTTCATCCTGGTAACCATAGTTTTGCTGCAAGAAACACAAACACACACAGATAACTTCAATTAAAAAACGAATATACATATTGTAAAGTATGCTTGTACTGTATAATTGCTTTTAGGTTTATGTATAAATACGGGCTGCTTTTCAGTGTGAAGTATACTCGTATGTCTGTTTGTGCTTTAAAGGTGTGTTTCCAGTGCGTGTGTTAATGTGTGTGGAGAGTGTAGTTCCACCTGGCGGTAGGAGTAAGGGTCCATTAGGGGAGTTTGCATGTGCAGAGAGGATTGGGGTGGATCGACGATCATGTAATCCAGGTATTTCTGCATCAGGTCTGGGTTGGGCTGGCCTCCCTCAGCCTTGGTCCTGGAGCTGGGGTTCTGCAGTCTAGAAAGAGCGTTACCGGGGTCCTCGGAGGACCTGAAGGACAGACATGAATAAGTACACAGTACACACCTTTTACCAGTCAACATTGTGGGGAATTAAAGGACACTGTTTTAGATGTCTTACTGAGACATGGGTTTGTCCGGTTGTCCAGGTGAGGGGCGGAGCTGTGGAACACGACTCATCTCCCTACCAACCACATACTGGGTGATGTCATCCTGCCAAGTGAGACCTGCATAACCATAGGCCAACCCGAATGTCAATCACAGCAGTCAGAGGTGGAGTACAACTTAACTTTATTCTGTAAGTCCTATCCCCATAAACTCTCCAAAGAGCCAGATAATGTCCCATCATTTTGTTTCCACAGCGCGACTTATCTTTATCACCATCACTATGGCAACTGTTGACTTTAACAGCCCCATTGCGCACCCCGTGGGAGCCGTGTAAGTGGCTATATGTGTTTGTACAGGTGTGTGTGACATCCATCACCTTGCATCATGAGTTCCTTGAGCACCTCCTGCAATCTATGCAGCACGGACACTGAGACCTGGTACTTAACACGCTGCTGCTGTGGAGACTGGCACTGCCCAAACAGACCATCTGCAGAGCACAGAGTGGACACACACACACACACCCATTCACACAAACACAATAATGAGCGTCTGTAGGTTGTGTGTGAGAGAGAGTGACTAGGTCTGGGTGAGTCATCGTCACCTCGCTATCTCTCCCTCTCTCCCTCTCTCCCTCGCTCTCAGACGTACACATGAGGGAGACACTGCCGTTAGCCCAGTGATGTCACTGTTGCCATGGAGAGGGCGAGGGAGAGATGGGATTGGTCGGCCGCGGTCGAAGCACAGGAGATGTGTTTACCCTGTGTTCTCACACAGATGTCAAGAGAAGAGATAGCGGGCACCTCATACACACAGGCAACCAAACACACATTGAATTACTTATAGACTCCACATGCACATGCAAACCAGCAGCACCCCTTTAAAAACAGCTTGAAACAAACACAGACAGTCAGTGTGGACATAGAGGTGCTAATAACAAGAGGGGGCTTGATGAACTCAGGACCGCACTTTGTCAACTTAACAGGACATGCAGGGAATCATCTAGAACTGTACGTAGCACAAACTATAAAAAGGAGCTCTGTCTGGCAACAGACAGAGAAAAAACAGATAAAGTCAGAGAGAGATAACGAGAGATAGAGGATGTACACCAGGGTACTGTTTGTCAGGCAGATAGGGCTGTACATTAGACCAGTTCCCTTCTAGAGATAATACTGACCGTCGACGCAGGGTTGGTCACTGGGGCAGAGCTTCTTCTCAAACAGACAGCCTGGGAACACAGGGAGGGGAGGGGAGAGAGCCCATCACCATCACAGGCTTTGAACGTGGCAGGTAATTATACCAGGTGGCAAGATGGCGACATATCTCGTTACCATTTCTGCGAACGGGTGACCTTTTACTGGCCTTCAATCTGTGAATCTGGCTGCGTGTGTGTTTATTAAGAGTGGACATCGACGCATGCGTAACACGCCAGAGTCTGGGCACAGTAATTACAAGCATCACAGCAGCATTCTTCTTTGTATCCAGCTGGGATTTATTGTTGTCTGTGTTCCCCTAGCAATTAATACATCAATGTTGTAACAGTCAACGACTCCAGGACCGTGTCATAGCAACAGTGGCTGCAAGCTACTTCCTGCAAAGGTGACTACCACACTACTACAGGACTACACTAGAAGGACCACAGTCTGACGTCCAGGGTCATATTTATAGAAAGAAATGTTGGCAAACTTCATTTAAAAAAAATCTTAGTATTTGCATGATACAGAACCCACACGCAGATAAACAATACTTTCCAGAGCGAAGCCTAATCATGCGAGTGGGTGTTTCCGGTGCTATGAAGTGACGCTTGCATGGACCCTCTTTTACCCTTCCAACCTCTCTCCCTCCATGCCTCCACCCACCCTTGCTGTGGCTTTAGAACTGAGGGGCCGGATGGAGGAGGGGGAAGCGCTCGACATACAAACAAGGGCTATTTTTGCACACGTCGTTGCTACTGAAATCATACCCTTTCCAAATGAGATGGCAATGAAATAATGGGTGTTTATAGGACGAGATGAGGGTTTCTGCGAAGCAGACCACGTGAGACAAACAAACAGTATTGACGGAGACAGGGGGACCCACAGATATGACGATTAAATATGATTGGTATATTACTATTATGTTATTGAAATGTTATTTAATTTCATTTTGTGTAGAATAGGGCAATACATTCACCAATAATCTCAAGGCCCAGTCAACAGTTTACTACATAATTGATTTGTTTATTGAAATATGATGTGTGTGTGCATCAAGCTTGAAAGCCTTCAGCCTTCACAACGAGGGGGAAGCAGAATGAACCAGCTCAAATGTTGACGTAGGGTAGCTTGTCATGGATGAGTCAGCCAGGCAAGTAGCCACAGAATACCAATGCACTGGTGAGTCAAAAGCTCAATTTATTAGCCTACCAACACATGTTAGGATCCCAAGTCATCAAATAATAAATAGCTAATATTCAATATCTACAAACAAATTGATGACCCCATGCCCACTGAACCACACACACAACACAGTTATACATATCCCTGCTGGAGGGTGATTCCTTTAGACTTAACTAGATGTGACAAATGTCTCACTGCTACCTCTAAATGTCTCTAAGCTATGACTCTTGTGTACACTATTGATCTCAGACAGCAAATGGCTGACAAGTGTAGGCCTTGTTCAACAACAACGCTTCCCTATAATTCACTCCTCTTTTTTTCAGGCACCGTTCATTTACAAGACTTGGACGGGGAACCGTAAAAGAGCTGTCCATGGTGCTGAAGCAAACGAGCTGTGGGTCAGAAGTGCATTGCCTACACAGTAAAATCCTGTTAAGTAACCATAAACAATTAACGGAAACAAGTAGCGTAGTTAATCACAGATACTACAATCAACCAAAGGAAATCGCTTTAAATTGCTGTTTTACTAGTTACTACGTCCTGCCCTTCATGTTTTTCCTGAATGTAAAAAGGTATAGATTGGAAAATGTTAGATGTGGAAAATTACATTTCACACAAAAACTCATACAACATATCTTACATTACAAATGTTAGGTTTATTTTTCAAGAGTGGGACAGCAGTCCGCAGGCAATCCATCCCTGTTTTCAGTGTTATTGCGGATAGGTAGCCTACGAATCATACTCCAAAACCGACAATTCAGTCCACCCAAACAATTGACAATGACGTAACTGTACACGTATTATACCTATATCATTTCAATTCCAATGCCAGAATTTTTTTTCTTGATTAACTTGGGTGGGCAATTATATATGCCCCCTTGCATAGGATACATCTCATGTAATTTCACAATATTTGATGTTAAATCCTAGAGTTAAAGCAAAAGAAAGGTATTCAATAGCTCGATAGCGTATTCGATTTGATTTAGTGATTAATTAAGCAATAACTGGCTTTACCGACAGTTGTGAGTTCTGCACGGAGTCATTTCACATGCATCTGTGACTTAATCTTTTGGACTCTTACCGTATCGGCTTGACATCCCCATTTGATAACATGCAGTCATCAGACACAGCACGCGCCATAGTCGCGGATATCTCATGTTATCCCCGAGTGAAGGCAGCCAAAGCTGTTAAACAGTCCCGTTTTAAACCCTCATGATCTCTGGCAACTATCGGAGGGACAGGGTCCGTGGATGGGAATCTACAGTGGAGGTGCGCCGATAGTCTGTGAACTCAAGTGTGTAAGAGAGGGTTTGTAATTTAGAAAACCCGGAAAGCAGAGCGCAGCAGATCCGGAGCACACAGACAGGTTGTTTGTGTTGAACACACTAGCACTGCAATTACGTCATATCCATGCACAGAAAAAAGATATAGAAATTATGTAAATTGTATCATTTCTAAAACATACGCACACGAAATACACAGCCTGCTTGGTATATAGGTCATTAAAAATGAAACCAACAATGAGAATGTCAATAGTTTTATTTTTTTTATAAAGCATGACAGATCATTTACCTATTTATTTTTTTTGGGGGGGGGGTCTTTGACAGGATTTGATCAATTGCTAACATGTGGTGTATGCAGCTGTGTGTGAGGGTACGAACACAAAACATTTGTCAGTGTGAGCCTCTGTCTTTCTGTCTGCTTGTGGTAGCTCCCCATCCGTCTAGTCCACAGTCACCATGCTTCTCACAGTTGGGAACAACTCAAAGAATCCCTGGCAAACACAGATACACATTCAATTATAGGCACAAATGATGAACCTAAAGAAAAGTTTAAATACCATTGGCAAAATGTTATTTTTATAGTGTCTCTATACCACCGACCAACCAGAAGTAGACCAAGCTTCCGGAGGATACAGTACCTTGAAGAGGGTGATGGTCTGGAGCACTCCGGAAGTGCAGCACATCTCCCTGATGGAGTGCATGGACAGCTGGGGGGCCCCGATATCCACAACTGGGATCCCCAGGCGGGAGGCCAGGATTGGCCCAATGGTGGTCCCGCAAGGGCTGTCGTTGCGCACCATCACGTCCTAGCCACCAGAGAGGGGATGAGGGTCGGGGCGGCAGAAGAGGAAGGAAGTCAATACAACAGACAATCACTGTGTTCCAGCTGAGAATGGTGATTTATTCCAATGGCCTTGACCTCTTCTCTTATCAGCCACAGATGCTGGCACGCAGAACCGAGCAGAGCTCATGAACGTAAAAGTCAGCTCCGTGTCGTGCCATAATCGGTCTCTTTTGTTAGCTACTCCATTGTATTGGATTTCTGTGTTGCTAGGAGACTTACCAGGTGCAGGGTGGTTTAACAAGAGGCAAGTGATGATGAGACAGACCGTCTGAACTAGAACATCAGTGTGTGCACACACACACACACGCACGCACACGTGCACTCACGCACACGCACGCACACACACAAACACACACCTGTAGAGGCACGTTGACCCGTCCTGCGATTTCTCGGACGATGGCGGCGGTCACAGCGGTTGTGGCGTAGCGCTGATTGCTATTGAACTTGATCACGGGGCCCTGAGAGCGCATTAAAAACCGGCGTTAGCAGAACGGTGTTTGTCAACAACATGTGTCCATGCCGATGAAATATTCAGCGAGCCAGAAGGAAACCAGCAGCTCGAGTGTTCCTACCTTGTGGAAGGCTGGGCGGTGGTTCTCATCGTGCTTCTCTCTGGGGGGGGGCAGCGACAGGAGACAAATCGATACAATACATTAAAACATTGCTACGGTTAGTGCAAGAAAACGACATTAGAAAACATCATAACCAATAATGACTAACTGGTAGTTCATATATGAAAAGGGTTGCGTTCTAATAAACGGGGGGCCACTCACTGGTAGTTGGGGTGCGCAGCGTGAGCCATGTCTGCGCTGATCATGAATGAGACGGGCGCGGCCTGCTGGAAGGCAGTGAGGTTGCTGGACGTGGAGGACAGGCGGCTGAGAATCAACTCCGTCAGGTTGGACTGGGCACCCTGAGCGCTCTCCGAGCCCACCTGCAGGACACAGGGGGAAGTGCACGTGTCAGGCACACCGCACCGATAAGGGGAACCAGATTGGAACTGGCAGGTGGAAGTGTGTTACCTCTTCGTTGTCGTAAAGAGTCACCATCCGGATGTTGGTATCTCCGGCCAGAGTGTCTCCAGAGTCAATAAGAGCCTGGAGGGCGGGGATGGAGCAGAGGACAGGAAAAGTAGAAAATATTGGTAAAGGTTGGCAAAATCTCAATTTTCCATCATATTTATAATACAAATGGGGTATAATAATAATAATAACAATATTGAAGAAGAAAAAAGGAAGTGATTTAGTGGATACGATTTATTCACTTTCATAAACCCATAAACTGTGATTCCATACATGCTCATTTCCAAACCACTGCCTTTCACACTTTCCATGTGCATGGTGAACTGATGAGAAAAACTCAAAAAGAAAGCAATTTTGTGAGGTGCCCCTTTAGGGCGGCCTTGTCATGGGGCCTTGAGGCAACGGAGGCTGGGTGTCGACGGGGTCCAGACTCACCTGCAGGGAGCAGTAGCAGCTGTGGAGGTTATCCAGACGAGGAGAGTAGATAAACTCTTCATACACCCCCCCTAGAACCTAGACACACACTTTCAAAATGAAAACATTGCGGCCAGCATGTCCCCCATGACAAGGTGGGCTAACGTGCAGAGCGAGGGAGTAAGCAGGAAGACAGGGGACTCACCCCGGGCTGGGTGTCTGCCAGGCACAGCTCAAAGTCCAGCAGGGCCTCAGGCTGCACCCCCAGCTCTGAACACAGCACCTTGACCAGGGCTGGGTGGTGCTTCTCCACCTGAGGCAGGGTGAAGGGTATCGGAAAAGGAGAGGGTGGGTTACTGGAGTTGAGTTGCGTGAGTTTAATGCGTGCGTTTCATTCACTGGATAAGAAAAGGAAGGTGAAGGAAGAGAGAGAGATGGCGAGAGAGAGAGATGGCGAGAGAGAGATGGCGAGAGAGAGAGGGCGAGAGAGAGAGAGAGAGAGGGCGAGAGAGAGAGATGGCGAGAGAGAGATGGCGAGAGAGAGAGAGAGAGAGAGAGAGAGAGAGAGAGAGAGAGAGAGAGAGAGAGAGAGAGAGAGAGAGAGAGAGAGAGAGAGAGAGAGAGAGAGAGGCAACAAAAACGACGGGGGTTTTACAGTGGTGGTAGCGTTGCAGGCATCTCCACAGGAAGCACAGCCGGTCTCCAGCTCCTCCTGCACAGCACTGGCTAAAATGGGCACACTGAGAGAGAGACACACGCATTAATAACAGCTAACATTTTCTCTTCATTTCTTCAGTCCTCCTCCTTTCCTCCATGACTCACAGGTGGTTCTCCTTGTTGGGGCCGAAGGAGTCATTGATGTCCCTCTGCAGGTGGATGGCCAGGTGAGGGATCCTGAGGAGAGGCCTGGGCACGTGGATGAGCCTCTGGGTCAGCTTATCCCCACTCTGAGGCACCGGAAACAACCGGACAAGTTAGCGGAGGACCCTCCTACGAATCCCACGCATGTCGTGCCCATGAGCATTCGGTAAAACGCATCCTCAAACAAGTGAACAGGTCAAGTCAACAGTGGTTACGGACTGAGTTACCTTGACCATAACGCGGCCGGCGATGGTCAGATCCCGGTCGAACCAGGTGTTCCAGATGCCCCCTCCGTAGCACTCCACCCCCACCTGCAGACACCCTAGCCGGGTCTTCTTAGACCTGGGTTTGACCTGAACCACCAGAGCATGGGGGAAGAGGGTCAACGCTGTGGTATGTTACAAACAGAAGTCTGAATGAGTTCTCGCCCTGCTATGAGAAGTACTTGCACTATCCCAGTATATGCTATTTTTAAGCCAGGGCTTCCCAAGCGGTTCCATCAGATCTGGGAAGGACGCCCGACCCCCATACTCACCCTAAGGCAGGGGCTGTCTGTGTGGGCTCCAATCATAGAGAAACCATTTCCTGGCAGGAATTTCCCACCGACAGCAAAGGCTATGATGCTAGAGTAGTTTCTTGTCACAAAATACTGTCGAAGGGGAGAAAGAAAAGCAGTTCTAATGTAGATAACATATTCATCAACGGTTGCTGCCATCAAAATACCATCTCATGGATCTTAAAGTATTGTTACAGTAGTACTGTTACGGACCTTACTGGCAGGCTTGATGTCCCAGCATTCGGCCTCCTTCAGCTCAATGAAGCCAGCCTTAAGCAGCCGACTCTTACACTCCTCCACCACTGCAAGGGTTAGGGTCAATAGAAAAAGGGGAAGAAGAGAGATTTCTCTGTCACTGCTTTCTACTTCATTGTTTAGAAAGTGACCCCATAAACAGAACATCCCACTAAGTCCACAGCGGTCAGTAAATTACCTAAATGAAAGATTACCAAGTCTATAATTTTGTTTTGCCTGTAGGAGGAATGTGGGAATTCTCTCTAAATAGATCTCCAACCAAAGCTGTGCCCACTGCACAGACTATAAATTGGTCTTTGGCAAATCAATAAACATCTTTATCATCAAATTAGACCTGCTTCTTTACCGAGGCCCTTGTGCATGGTGCAACATAGCTTGGTAGGTTTTGAAAATAGTAGGCCTACACCTGGACTTCTAAGAAGTTAGCAAGAAAAAATAGGTCAGAGTGCAAAGGTACAGACAGAGATAATTAGGATTAGAGAAACAATTCGTTTGCAAGATCTCGTACTGCATCTTATCTTAAGATCAAGGTTCATGGAAAGCAGGCTGGAAAACACTGCATGTTACCAGCATGCATTATTTTTCTAAATGTGAGTAATTTCCAATCACGTCTCCATCATTCTGATATTCTAACCTTAGTAGAATGTAATTCCCAGCTAACTACCACTTGATTTTCAGCCAAGCTAGCTATAAAAAGCCTACACTTACTTACCATGGTATGGTGACACCCCTCTATTCACGAATTGGAGAAACTCTTTGGCGGCTGACTGCACGGCGTCCTTCGAACTCTTCATGATCAGAGACTAAGCAAGATATTAAGATATAATTAGGCTAAATAATCAGTGCAGTTTGTTAGTCGTAGTCATACACACAAGAAGATATGTATCTTGCTAATCCATACAGCAACGTGACAGAGCTTGCTAGCAAGCAGACCTTTTCAATGAGTAGCTCGCTATCAGCCTGCAAAAGTCCAACCAACCTTGTCTGAGTCTGGTATTAAGTGACAACAACACCTCCACATAGCCTGGCAACATGAGGAGCATTTATGGCACTTACCTGCATAAATGTACAGGACTTTCAAACTCTGTACCCGTTGATTGTGCAAAAAGTGACAGGCAGAAACCGAAATACGACCACCGATTGACAGCAACAAAGGATAAGCTACCGGTTGAAGGGGTTATATCGCCCTCTCTCGTCGAGGAGGTATTTATAAAAGAAAATCGGGTATGTCAGAATGAGTATCGGGTATGTCAGAATTTAAGTGTACAAGAATACCCTGTCCAAAGTTAAATTAACCACATAGCCTACTGTAATTTGGTTTGTTTATTCTTTTTCTAATCTCTTTGTACCTCATTTTTCTGTATTGTCTTTTTGTGTTTTTCAGACCTATGCATGTTCCTTCCACTCCCTTGTAGTCTCACCTCCTGACTTGGAATGCCTCCTGGAAGTGCTGAAGTGTCTTTTGTTTCCATATGGCTGCATGTTCATTCTAGAGTGTGAGAGAACAAAACGGTGTGTGTGTGTGTGAGAGAGAGAGAAAGGGGAGAGAGAGAGAGTGTGAAAGAAAGAGGTGTTAAGTGAAAAACTGATGCTCTGAATCAAAAGAAGCAAAATCAAAAGAATGATATGAAGCGTGAGAGTGGTGTAAAGAGTAACCTAGTGCTTTCGTTTATTCTAGTTCTTGTCTTTAAAGAACATATTACAATGGAGCCATGGAGCCATGTTAGATACCGGTATATGTTTAAAAAAGCCCTCAACGATTATTGTCAAGTAATGCTTCTCAACTTCCTCGTAATCCTTAAACCCCACAATCATTTTAAAAAGCCTGTCAAATCTCAAGGGTTAGTTAACCTCATCAAGTGTTAACCTCAAAGTGATGACTGTGGTAATACCAAGGCCAAGAAGCAATGTTGTTGGCTGGCACAGGTTCTGAGGTTGCTTATCTCCCAAGGGCCTTTGGACTGAAATGAACAACATGCACTGGCAACAGCATTCAGGGCACTGTAAAAATGGCTCATTTCATTTTTCCAGTCATTAGAACTAACCCAGACTCAAGATAATTTATCAGAGCAAAAAGTGTGAGATTAAATTACTATATAGAACAACAAGACAGAGAATCTGAAAGAATTGAAAGTTGGGACTGTGGTACTCAAACAAAGCACATGTATGTTCTCATCCACTAGTCTCCCCTGCTCTGTCTCGCTCCTTCCTTCCCTATGAAACACTATTAATCACAGCAGTACCCATCCATATATAGCTGTGAGAAGCAAAGCAAAACAGAGAGCAGGAGGGCTAGGAGGAGAGAAGTGGAGAGAAGGAGGGAGGGAGGTGTGTTTACGTGTCTTGTCAACTTGCGTCCCTCGTCCCATCTTGAGGAAGCCCAGGGAGATGACTGAGATGACACCGCTCGGCTCAGGCGTCTATATTTAGGGCTGACATCATCAGTCCAGCGGAGGAGAACCACTGAACCCCTCCTTGAACCAAAAAAGTGTTGAGATGTGTGCGTGCGTGTAAGATAGAGAAGGAAAAAAAAACAAAGTACACTAATGTATGCCTGCGTAAACCAAAAATGATAGTCATTTCTTTGTGTGAGTCTTTACCTGTGTATACTTTATATAGGTAAACTTTCTTCCCAAATGAGACACTGAAGACCCTTAACTCTTTGTATTGCATGACAACAACAAAGGTGTGATTATTTAATGGTATATCATATTTCAGTAGAACTATATACATCTTTGTAGAAATTGTAGTGTATTATTATATGAAGGCAGAGGTTATAGCCTTCATCCAGATGGTGTGGATGATAATTTTAATCTTACATTTAAATTCCGGTAGCCAGTCAACTGGTGCTAGAGCAGGTAGATAATGGGTCTTTCACATAACAGAGACTGGTGCAGACAGGTCTGGGTTGTTATCCAACATTTCCATCAGATAAAAGATATAAGGGAACAGAGGACCTCTTAGTGAGCATATTTTATCCATAGTCAGCACAGTCCTTATAGGTACGTTGAGTTACAGGAATGGAACTCGGTTGAGGACAGGGCTTAAGTGAAGCCACTCCGACAAATGTTTATGACATCATCATTAAACGCACGCTTTGTTTAGGCCAAGCGTGGAGCGCAGTGATCACTCTGTGCTCAGGCAAAGAGTGCAGGCACATACCTCCTCCCTCTTCCCCAGAATGCTTTTCCTTTTTAAGGCAGGTCGGCCAAACCTCCAGCATGATGACTAACACACAACGCAGTCGATCCATGTGAGGACGATGCTGCTTTTCAGATCCCTCCTCCGCAACCTTTAATTGTTTTGTTATGTAATCAGTGATGTGAGGGTGTCATTGTTAATGTCAGTCTTAGCTGGAAGGTAAGTGTTTACAAATGTTGTCCTTGTGTTCTTTTCTCCTCCCATACAGCTTGTACAGTACATGGCTACTGGTAATTGAATACATTTAATTTATTAATAATACTCAAGACTCTTCTGAATCCACCCCATCGGACTGAAATGATCAGGCTACCAGGTCCACAAACTCTTTTCTAGTTTTGGTATTTCGCAAGTAAGTAAACCTGTGGTGTTTTGACCCTAATGACCTCTCATCTCCTCACCAGCGGCTCAGAGTGTAGTTTTAAAACGTCTGCCGCCTTGCTGTGTGCCTGTGGACCTTGGGAACAGCAAGCAGTATCATCAGACCACCCCGGAGAGCCGGATGAACTCACAGTCACTGGGTCTTCCATACCCACATGGTTTGTCACATTGGCACACAATCATTGAGCGAATACCAGATCCCACGCCGAAACCTGGGGCAGCTGACCCTGGGGAGGACCGGGGGAGGGAAGAGGGAGAGAGGCCCGGGTGGGTGAGAGGCAGTGGGACAGAGAGCGACGCTGAGAGAAAAAGAATGGAGGGGAGGGAGGACAGAGGACCTGCAGGAGGGGGACGAAAAGAGGTGTGTGTGGGGGGGGGGGGGGGGGGGGGGGCTGGGGAGGGGGGGAGGGTACTGCTACAAATAGCCCAGGGTAGTGGCGTGCGCCCCTCAGTCAGTCCCACAGCTCCAGCCTGCTCCAGCCTCCCACAGCCCCGGACGCCGCCTCTCTCCTCTCGCCATGAGCCACTCTTACTCCTCCGCCCAGTCTGGCTCCTCTTACCGCCGTACATTCGGCAGCCAGGGCTACAGCACCCCGACCATGTCCCGCTCCCTCTATGGGCGGGGCTCTGGCTCCGGGGGCAACCGAGTGTCCTCCCGGGTCTACGAGGTCACCAAGACCTCCGCCGCGCCGGTCTACTCCGGCTACCACACCTCCACCAGCTTCGGCGGGCCCGTGATGTCGTCGAAGGCGTCCCGGGCGTACGGCGGCATGGGCGAGACGCTGGACTTCAGCCTGGCCGACGCGCTCAACCAGGAGTTCCTGCACACGCGCACCAACGAGAAGGTGGAGCTGCAGCACCTGAACGACCGCTTCGCCAGCTACATCGAGAAGGTGCGCTTCCTGGAGCAGCAGAACGCCACGCTGGTGGTGGAGGTGGAGCGTCTGCGGGGCCGCGAGCCCACGCGCATCGCCGACCTCTACGAGGAGGAGATGAGAGACCTGAGGCTGCAGGTGGAGGCGCTGACCAATCAGAGGTCCCGGGTGGAGGTCGAGCGGGACAACCTGGCGGACGACGTGGACAAGCTAAAGCTGAGGTGAGGGGAGGTGGGGGGACGGGAGGGGGGAGAGAGGGTGGTTTGGTGGAGGGCGGAATGGACCGATATTAGGGTTGTGTCCGGAGGTGTGGGTGACAGGGAGATAGAGAGGATCCAAGTAGAATTGTACATGAGATATGTTCTGATGCCGAAAGCTTGACATTTCAGCAGCCCAGAACAGTGCTGATATCATAGCTGACAGATTTAAACAGGCCCCTTGAGAGCAGAGAGCCTGAACATATCAGCTGTTTGTTGTGGTAACAGGAGATATTTATAAATCATGGCTGTAGTGTCTCCTTTGCTCTGGACGGATGATGAACACAAGCTGATATAAAAGGGCCACTGTTATTGACTTTGTTTTGAAAACAACTCCAGACTGTCTGTCGATGCTATGAAGTATCGATCTTTTATCATTACAAGTTTTTCCCACCCCTCCTCCCCTTTCCTTCACTGCTGATGAAATGTGGATTGTTGCATAACACCCCCTGGCTGCAGGGGATAATGGCTGCTCAAAATCATCCATGCCTTTCCCTCCGACTCAAAGCTCTTCATCTTCCAAGCAGGGTGCATTATGGGAAATGAGTGGAGCGTCTGTGTTGCGTCGCATCCCACATCACATGAATTAGTAAACGACGAAAATGAATACAACACTGTCAAACAATGGCTATGTATATCTAGATGCACAACGCAAGACCGCATTCAGTACACATCTATATGTGAACACAACAACACATGCTTTCCAGACCATGAAACAGTCTGTGCCACATTTATCAGAGCATGCCACTTCGTAAATTTAGCTCTGTTATGTCTGGTACAGAAAGACAAAGGGCACTGTTTTGAGATTAGTACAGCTTTAATCTACCGTGAAAACACACCAGGGAGAAGAAGGCAAGGACAAACTGAGGAGCATGGCGGTAGACCTTTGTGAGATAATCCCAAATTATTATGAGGTAGTTATTGTTAACGGGAGGGTGATGTGATGGATGTGAATGAGTCAAGTGAGGACGTGTGTTGCAGTTGTTTACAGAGATAGAACAGCCCATGCCGGACATCTCCCCCGAAGAGCAGAGCTAGCCTCCTCTTTCTCCTCCTCCCCCTCCTCCTCCTCCTCCTCCTCCTCCTCCTCCTCCTCCTCCTCCTCCCCCTCCTCCCCCCCTCCTCCCCCTCCTCCCCCTCCTCCCCCTCCTCCTCCCCCTCCTCCCCCTCCTCCTCCTCGCATTAGGGCATATCTGTCAGACGCTGCTACCCCAGAGGCAGCCTGTTTATGATACGGCCTCTCTGCCTCTATAAAAGGAAAGGAAGCGAGTCTTCCTACTGTCTCTCTGACTAGATCTCCTCATGTCTTCTCATTCGGTTTTACTGTCTCACAATCACATTCCCTAACCTCACGGCCGCCTTTCTCTGCCCAGGCTCCAGGAGGAGATTCTTCAAAGGGAGGACGCAGAAAACAACTTGGCTGCTTTCAGAGCTGTGAGTTTATAACACGACAAGCCGCACATTTTCGGAATAGACAGAAAGGGGTCAATCAACACCTGCATTGGCCCATTGCTTTCTCCGACGTAGTACCATGCTAGCAGTGTTGGGTTCGGAGCCCAGTTTGACGTCCCCTCCGTGTGCTGCAGGATGTGGACGCAGCCACTCTGGCCCGCCTGGACCTGGAGAGACGCATTGAGACCCTGCAGGAAGAGATCGCCTTCCTGAAGAAGATACACGAGGAGGTCAGTCAGGCCAGTCTGCCTATCTGTCATAACGCTCACATCACATCTGCTTGTCCCCGGGGACAAACGCACAACCTTGGGGGGGTTTTCCACGGATATTTGTAGATCGAGCACAAACACGGATACACACACTTGTACGCAGACAGATGCATGTACGTATTCACTGCACATCTGTCTGCGCACACAAACACACACACACACACACACACACCCTTCTGTGTTCCATCTCTTTGCTCGTGGAGTTGGCACCTGGCTCCCAGGTTGTTCTCCGCTGTACGAGGCCCATGTAATCTCCTGCAACAGATGCAGCGCTATAATTACTCACCGAGACAAGTGTGGAGAAGTACAAATTCACTCGACCCGGGTAAACCTGTAATCACTGCAGGTGCTTGTTTCTGTGTGCGTGGCCACTGTGAGATGGGGGGAAAACGAGAGCGAGCGAGAGCACTAAATGCTCGCTGCTAAAGGAGATCAATTCCAGCTGGGTCATGCTGCATAAAACTCAAACGTGATACATTTCTTCCCCCACCCGCCGCCCTCCACTCCCCCGCCCCCACCGCCTCCCCACCAACTCCCCCCCTCCCCCCGCTACTACACCCGCTGCAGGAGATCCGTGAGCTGCAGGCCCAGATGCAGGAGACCCAGGTCCAGATCCAGATGGACATGTCCAAGCCCGACCTGACCTCCGCCCTGAGGGACATCAGGGCCCAGTACGAGGGCATCGCTGCCAAGAACATTGCAGAGGCCGAGGAGTGGTACAAGTCCAAGGTGAGAGTCGAAGAAAGAGACAGAAAGAGAGCGAGAGAGATAGATAGATGCTGACCTTCTCTCCCTGCTGCTCCAGGTGACAGACCTGAACCAGGCGGTGAGCAAAAACAACGAGGCTCTGAAGCAGTCCAAGATGGAGACCATGGAGTTCAGACACCAGATCCAGTCCTACACCTGCGAGATCGACTCCCTCAAAGGCACCGTACGTCTCTCTCCGTCTCCCACGCGTTTCCCGCCACAGAATACACCCAAACCAGAGGAGGGGGGGGGGAGAGACTTTAAACTCTGTTCTCCCTCCCTCTCTCCCTCTGTCTCTCTCTCTCTCTGTAGAACGAGTCCCTGATGAGACAGATGCGTGAGATGGAGGACCGCTACGGCCGCGAGGCGGGAGGTTTCCAGGACAACATCGCCCGCCTGGAGGCAGAGATCGCCAACATGAAGGACGAGATGGCCCGCCACCTGAGAGAGTACCAGGACCTGCTCAACGTCAAGATGGCGCTGGACGTGGAGATCGCCACCTACAGGAAGCTGCTGGAGGGAGAGGAGAGCAGGTGAGGGGGGGGGGGCGGAAAGATGGGAAAGGGGAAAGAGGAGGAGGGGAGAATGATAAGAACTGTGGATGACAGCAAGGATAATATGGCCTGTGGTATGTCTCAGAAATGACCCCCAAAAATGAAAAGGTCCCTATGTGATGTTTAGAATTTCATGTTTATTCCTCCTTTGTAGGATTTCCCTGCCCATTCAGAGTCGTGCCACCATGAGTTTCCGGGGTTAGTTCCAACACACCCTACAATGTTATACACTTCTGGCGCTATGACATGATTTCACCACATGAGGTCTCTACACACATCTCACAGGCACTGTCTTTACCCCCCGAAAAGAAAAACATTTGAATTGGAGATAGATGTACAAGATGTTCACATGTTGTGTAACTGGTGTGCGTGCAGAGACCAGCCCAGAGCATTCCCGCGCATCTGCCTCGGAGATGCACTCCAAGAAAACGGTCCTCATCAAGACCATCGAGACGCGTGATGGGGAGGTAAACACACACACACATACCTTACATTGCATAACAATCTGTTTGTTTGGGGTTTTCAACAGTGTCACGCACACACGTGCTGAGACTAGTTGAGTCAGAGGACATAACCCAAATTCTCTCCCTCACAGCACAGTATATAACCTGCCATGTTTTTATTTTCATGCCCCAACAGGCATGATGTTCAGCTGAACTCAACC
The DNA here is from genome assembly GCF_963692335.1 of Osmerus eperlanus. Taxonomy (NCBI): domain Eukaryota; kingdom Metazoa; phylum Chordata; class Actinopteri; order Osmeriformes; family Osmeridae; genus Osmerus; species Osmerus eperlanus. Next base: position 7,882,028 of record NC_085038.1, read on the forward strand.
TATGGCTTTAATTTACTCTTCATATCCTCTTAACCAATACTTGGAGGATTCAGTTCATTGATAACAACATCTCAGAATCATCAAAGCACAATTTTGGCCTCATACTGATCTGTGACTTTTTTCCTTTAGTCTGTGATATGTTATAAATATCCACAGCATATTTATATGTTATAAATATGCTCTTTCTTGTGTTCTATAGGTAGTCAGTGAATCAACACAGCACCAACAGGACGTCATGTAACATGCATACAGAAAACAAGATGAGGACTGAACCAAATAAAACAAGAAGGACTCTTAAAACTCATCCTCTTGGCCTTAAGTTGTGCTTATTTGAAAGACGTCCTTGACACGGTATATTCATAACTTATTCATAAGTGTTAGAAGGTTAAGTCACAATTAGTGTTGGAAAGGTAACACGACGATACGTTTGTGAAAACATGTTGTTTTTTTCATATCCATGTTCCTGTGAATCACAGGGCGTGTAGGTGTGTGATTCACTTGAACACGTGTGTACGGGCTTCATGTCATTCCTTCCTACACACCAGTACGCCACCAGGTTGGTTTTCTGGAGGTCACTCCAGGGTGTTGCTGGAGGGTGTTGCCAGTGTTAGGGTAGTAGTGACCTGAGGGAAGGACGTGTACAGATAAAAAAAAAAAGATAAGAAAGAAGATAAAAGTTGTCTAGAAGGAAGTGACTTATAAGGAGAGAGAGGAAGAGGAGGAAGGCGATGGATGGGAGAGCAAAGCTTCTAACCCAAGAGGATAGTAGATTTTTGGTGTTCAAAACTGGGGTCTGATACATAAAGTTGTGTTCAAATAAAACAAATAGTGACACACGGTGTTCTCACATAATTGCTTGTGTGCATGTGTGTGCTTGTGTGTATGTGTAAAAAGAAAACTCCAAAGACTATGTAGAATCACATTGTTTATCATATACAGGCCCATACAAACACATGCTTTAATAACTCAATAATAATAATATACAGTAATTTCTTAAAGCATGGACTTAATGGCCTACATTTAAGAGGTTGCACTCTTGGATTATGTGGATTTTCATAATATAAATAAATAACCTGATAAATAAATACCTCCCACTGCAAGGACACATCTCAATTATAATTATAAAGTTCCTTAACAATTTTGTTTGAAAAACAAAACATTCGAAATGTAGCAAATCAGGAAACAACATTTAAAATGGCAGAAGTAGCAGTACAGTCACTGTGCGAGTGTTTATGTACAGATCGCGGGTCACAAGAATGTACAAGGGGCACACTGGGAAGTCCTTCTCTGGGGGTGTACTCGACCAAACCACACAAGAGAGAGAGAGAGAGAGAGAACCACAGAGTCATGCAGGAGCTATGGCCTGGTCTGGAGGATTCTAGAAAGACACTCTTCGAGGCTGCCTTATAGTTCAACTGGAGCACGAACGGCCACCTATACATCACAGCCGGACGCTCTTCCACAATCAGACTCTTAAGACAATAACAAACCATACCAGGTTGCACTATGATACACTACAGACACAATGTTATGAGCCATACCAAAAATCAATGCACATTATCGTTGGGAAATGTTGACCTTGTCTAACTACATGATGGTGTGGTCAGTGGCCCCCTCGGTCAAACCCTACACTGACCTGTTCCGCCTTTGACCTATCGCTGACCCCTAGCTGACTTCCTGAGGCGATTGTAAATCCAAGGGCATGTTACGCCGTAACCTTTGACCCTGCGTCCACGCTCTACATGCTGGTAGTAACCCTATTGCGATAACAATAACTTATCACTCTTGTCTTTCGTTTTAAGATTGAAGAGATCCACCAGTAACACCCCTCCTAGCTATTGCTGAATGGTAGAGTCTAAGGAGGAGCAAGGCACCCAAAAAACTGGATCTTCCTCCCTCACTGACGGGAACGATCCACATTTTAAGAGGGACAGGTGAGTTGAATGTCCTTTAGTAAGAAGTGTACTGTCCAGCACCAAGGGTGCGGAAAGCTGTCCCCCCCCTGAAAAAGACATGACACGGTCTTCAAAGTGAAAAGTGGTCAGGATGGCACACACAGCAAAAAGAGTCTGTCGGTTCCCCTTTAAACGTGGTCGGAAACGTCATACGTGAGCGAAGAGTGACTACAGCAGAGACGAGACACACAGTGAGTTCAGACAACGAGGAGACACCATTCCTCGTCCCGCTGCGGTGACACAAAGACTCTGCTGAAACCTGAGCCGAGCTGAACCTCTCCGGGTCCCCGATCGTCCTGTCACGGTGCCAGCCGTGTCCCCTTGACGCCGGGGACGGCAGTTCCTGAGGGGGGGGGGGGGGCCGGTAGCTCGGGAAAGTGAAGTGCGGCCGCGGTGCTCGTGAAAGTGTTGCGCGTGCGTGCGTGCGTGCTTGCGTGACTGTGTGTGTGTTTCCGTGCGGGCGCCAGACAGGGAACGGGGGTGTTCGTCTGCCGTTCTTGCATCACACTGATTGCTCCAGCATTTGTAGCGTGGGGATGGGGGGGAGTGGTCTCGAGGTGGCCCCCTTCTTGAGGCAACTGGGCGTGTGGTTCGGGCCCGCGAGGGGGAGAGGTTCGATCGAGTCCGGGGGTTGGGGCTACAGCCTTAGTGAGGGCCCTGCCACTGCAGTGAGGGGTGTTGTGGAACCGCAGTCATAGTCCACGTCTACCATGGTGTGAGGCCCGCCACCCAGCCTGCCCTGGGGGGGGTACGGCCGGGCCTCAACCTGCCTCTCCCGGAAACTCTGGATGTAGCTCTGAGAGGGACAGAGAGAGAGAGAGAGAGAACGACGAAAAAGTTAAGACACAGGACTGAAAAAGAGAGAGAAAACAGACCATTCTGTCCCTGTAAGTACAAGTCTGTTCAATGCTATGGCATTTGAGGCTAAGATACTGCAGCAGGGGGCAACACAGGACACACGACGGGGGGGACGGGGGGGACGGGTGGAAAAACGGCGAGGCGGAGGAGGGCGCCACTCACGGGAGAGAGGACGTCCCCGTCGAAGCGGCGTATGGGGTTGGGCTTGCGGCGGTAGGCGGGCTCGGGGTGGAGCGGCTTGGCCTGGCTGGCGTGGTGCGCGCTGGGCTGCTTCTTCTTCTTCTTGCGGCTGTAGTCCCGCCGCTCCTCCTTCTGACGGATACGCATCAGCTGCACCCGCCTCTGCTGCCGGCTGATGATCACTGGCGGAGGGGCGGACGGAGAGAGAGGGTTTAAACACACACACACACACACACACGGGTTTGTAGTATACCCACAAGATCCACTACTAATGACAGAGCACTAACATTTATTGATCCCGTATCTCTTGTGTTGGCTAGATGCACACAGCTGTGCGCCTGTGTGGGCAGGCAAGCCCTTTCACTGCCCTGTGGCTTTGTTTTATTACTACTATGATTGTAATCATCTCTATATTAGGGCAGACAAGGAGCGCCAGGCACCATCTGTCGGGCAGCTCAACCAGGAATAATCTGCTGCTCTGCTCAGCATCTCTCCCTCTCTCTCTCTCGCTTGCTCTCTCGCTCTCTCTGTCTTTACACTACCTACCCATCTTTCTCTTCTCCCTTAAACAACATGCTGTCTTTCTCTCCCGCCCTGACACACACACACTCCATATCTCCCCATCAAGTAAAAGCTCAGTTGCTCGCATGCTAAATCCCCTCGATGCAGCCCTGAGTCCCAGCCCAGCCCAGCCCTGAGTCCCAGCCCAGCCCTGAGTCCCAGCCCAGCCCTGAGTCCCAGCCCAGCCCTGAGTCCCAGCCCAGCCCAGCCCTGAGTCCCAGCCCAGCCCTGAGTCCCAGCCCAGCCCAGCCCTGAGTCCCAGCCCAGCCCAGCCCTGAGTCCCAGCCCAGCCCTGAGTCCCAGCCCAGCCCTGAGTCCCAGCCCAGCCCTGAGTCCCAGCCCAGCCCAGCCCAGCCCTGAGTCCCAGCCCAGCCCAGCCCTGAGTCCCAGCCCAGCCCTGAGTCCCAGCCCAGCCTCACCCTTCGTGTGGGAGTACCCCTCGGCTGTCACCTTCCACTGGACGAGCACCCCCAGCAGGGCGAGGGCGGGCCACACCCCCAGCACCACCCAGGTGACCCAGCACACGGGCCGCGGGGGCGCCGCCTTGACCCGCTCGTACACGTACAGCACCAGGGCGAACAGCTCCACGAAGTAGTCCAGCGCCACGGTGATGACGGCCGCGCCGAACACGGCCGTGGACAGCGTAGTGAACAGGCGCTGCCACTGCAGGGTGAGCACGGCGAACAGCATGCCCAGGCCCAGCAGCACGCCCAGGGGCACCCAGACGGAGCGCGGGGGGCTGTCGGACAGCTCCTCCATGCCCACCAGGGTGGCCACGGCCACCAGCAGGCCCAGCAGCAGGCCCACCATGAAGAGGCCCACGCTGCGCACCAGCATGGTGACCAGGCCGCACAGCGTGCCGATGCCCAGGCCGATGCCCACGCTGGCCTCGGCGCTCAGCTGGGTGTCCAGCACGCGCTCCTTGTAGCACAGCATGAAGATGACCACGGAGCCGAACATCAGGCCCGTCAGGAACATCACCGCCTTGAAGCAGCGGTAGCCTGGGATGGACGGGGGGGGGGGGGGAGGGAGGGGGGGGTGGAGAAGGATAGAGGGAGGGTCAGATTTACATTTAGTCATTTAGCAGACGCTCTTATCCAGAGCGACTTACAGTAAGTACAGGGACATTCCCCCCCGAGGCAAGTAGGGTGAAGTGCCTTGCCCAAGGACATAATTTTGCACGGCCAGGAATCGAACCGGCAACCTTCTGATTAAAAGCCCTATGGACAGAGACAGAGAGAGATGGACAGAGACAGAGAGATAGGGAAAAAGACTAGACGGACAGAGAGAGAGAGAGAGGCAGTCAGAGATATCGCCGGAGACTCACCGAAGAAACAGTAGATGATGCCGAAGAGACAGCACATGGAGCAGACCACGGAGGGGACCACCTTGTAGCGCCGGCCCGTCTCCTCGCACCCGTCCAATCGCTCGGGGCTCAGGTCCTGAGGGGGCGGGGCCAGCTTCAAGGCCAGCGTCTGCAACGTGGACGTCATGGCGACGGGGCGGGGGCGAGGTGGTGGAGAGAGGATAGAGGGCTCTCTCAGGAGAGGGGCCAGGGAGGATAGGGGCAGGGAAGGTTAAGATCCCATCCACAAGGATCCACCTATTGAGGGAGGGAGAGAGAGAGAGGAAGAGAGACAGGGAGAGAGTGAGGAAGAGAGAAGGGAAGCGAGAGAGAGAGAGAGACAGAGAGAGAGAGAGAGAGAGAGAGAGAGAGAGAGAGAGAGAGATAGATGAAGGGAAAGAGAGAGAGAAAGTCATTAAAATCAATAATGGAAAAATCATTCAAAAGCATTTTAAGGTTTGAAACGGGTTTGCACTGCACTACAACCGTGAGACACGGCAGTCATCAAAGCGCTAACTGGTTTGCACTCTACACCCGTCTAAACAGACACGGCAGTCATCAAAAGGCCTACAACTGACTCTCTCCCTTTCAGATTGAGCCTTCAGAGATGCAAATCCTCACCACAGGGACCCGGGAACAGGAAACCGTCCATGAGAGCGCTCTGTTCTGACGAAGTAGGGAACCTCTTTTGAACAGGCAACAGTGAAAGCACACAGAGAGAGAGAAAGAGAGAGGTAGAGGGGGGGAGAGAGATAGAGAGAGATAGAGAGAGAGGGGAGAGAGAGGTATCCTTGTGGTGCAGCTCAGCGCCGGCCAACCACGTTCTCTCACTCCATGCTGTGTGTCTTCATCTCTTCTTTTCTCTCCGTGTGTTGTGTGAACCCGGGCGTTCCGTGTGAGGCCAGGCCAGGTTTCTGGGTCAGGCGCTGGGTTATGCAAGTCTGGAGGGAGGGGGGGGGGGGGGAAGGGGTGGGAGGAGCAGGCGTGCCTGTCTGACTGGAGCTGCTGGTGAGATATTCATGAACTCCACAGACTCCCACCACACCTTCCCTCATTCCCTCACCTGAACAACAGCCCTCCCTTCCTCCCTCCCCCCCGCCTTCTTGTTTTCCCTCTCTCCATCCGTGGGCGATTCTAATGAACTGTGGGATTGCACACACTCGCTTAGGTATCTGAACGCAGCACATCAGAGTTTAATATCATTAAAGTGGTGAGGGTTTCAAATATCGGGTTTTAATTGAGCACAGCAGGTATGAACGGTGCTCTGTGTCTGTGAACTACTGCACCTGAATATGAAGGGAGGCGATACAACGGAGTATGTTGGACAGAAACGATGCATTCATGTAGCAGACAACGTTATCCAAAGCAGTGGGAGGGGTGGATTCGAACCTGACACCTTTAGGTTAGCAGGCGTTTGCTCTCCCACTGAGCTACGCCACAGGAAACACATCCAGGATATTAAAAGTGGATGAACAGGAGACAGGGGCCCCTGTGGGACAACTGCACCACCTGTTGTCTCCTCCCTTCATACGGGATGAGAGGAGAGGGGAGAAAGGGAGGGCTCGAGAGAGAGAGAAGAAGCACCAAACTTCTGCATTACTGTATGTTCCTAAAGCACCCGTAAGACAAGACAAGGTCTTGGTTTTTCTGTGGTGGTTTGGGCGTACACGTAGTTCACAGGATATCATTGTTTTGTTGGAGATTATGAAGGCTATGACTTTAAGGACATAACAGTGGACTGGGAAGGGGGATATTTGTGTTCGTAGAGATAATCAATTCCTGTTGTTTCTCCTCCAGCAGGCAGCAATTCAGTCTGTTTCATTTAAAGCCAAGTGAAGAATGCCCCACATCCCCTCAGGGGACCTGCTACCATCATCACATGGCCCCGAGCATGTCTCCAATCTCATTTCAGCAGGGATTATCTCGTCCAAACTGAACAACCGAAAGCACAGGCCAGTCCCTAAGCTGTTTCCCTGCACTGTTAGACTGCAGTATCTATGTTCACGAGAGATCATCTTCTGAAAACAGGCCGAGGCATTCTTTCGGGCATCTACAAAAACACCCTGCTACTTCCTGTCTGTTGTCATGACAATGGGCGGATGCTGCTGGATGGTGAGTTGGGCCCTGGTCCAACGGCGGTCTGACCAATGGCAGAGCAGACTAAACACCCATAGCAACAGTGTGTGAGCCAATCCGTATGCCTGCATGCCCATTCCTCTCTGTTCACATTGCTCTGTGCAGTTGTTTAGCTGTCTCCCTCTGGCCACTCCCCCATCACACCACACGTAAACAATGACTCGAAATATGGAAGAGGGGGGGCTGTGTCGTGTGAGGGAGGCAGCACAGCGGAGGGATGCGTGATGCAGCTTCAGACCGTTAGTGAGGGTGTGAGATCCCGGCCGTGTCTCCGTGTGTTTATGACTATCGGGTGTCAGACGCCGTCTTCCGTTCTCAAATATCAGTGCTGAGAAGTGTCATCTTGGCTCATTAACAATACAACAGATGTAAAAACCTTGCAGCTAAAAATAAATCAAGCATGAGCGGAAACAAACAAACCTGTAAACTGTGGGGAAAACGCAACGGGACGAGCTGCCTGAAAATACGGAACAAACTACTGCAGGACTAATGGACGGCCGTCGTGCACAGATAGCAGCTTTCTAAGCCCCAGGTGGAGGGGGGTTCATTGGACTGACAAGTGATGCGTAGCGTACTAGCCTCCTGTTACGTCAGACGGATGGGCGCCGCCGCCCATCAGACGTCCAGCTGTGTTAATCCCCCGGAAGCCTCAGCGTCTGTGCTGCTCCGGTCTTCCCGCCTGTCGGGCAGCAGACAGCCAGGGCCTGCTAACCTCAGCTGACTGACGGAACTGACAGGAACTCAGGTAGCTGTATTCCAGGCGCCGCCCGCAGCCCGTAGCATCCTAGCGTACAACCGCTCAATCTTCTCAACGGAGGGTGCTTTGAAGATCTCTTCTTACCTGCTCAGACAGTGACCCTGATTGACACAGGGCAGGATTTGAGGCTTGAGTTAAGCACATGGGGACACGTGTTTCCGGGAAACATTCACCCAAGGCTCTGAGTGATAATCTAGTCGCCGCCATGCTGTTCCTCACAGTTCTCGGTCGTGTTGATACGTGGTAAACGGGATTTGACCGTGTACAACGTGTCAACTTTACAGGTATACAACAGTACACAAGCACACAGACGTGCAAACGTACAGTTAAACACGAACACTGCTCTGAGAAACGGTAGACTGGAGCACTGGCCGACTGGAAGCTTACTAACCTCAACCTGCAGAGGTTGTCCATCTCCCCCAGCAGTGATAAGAGGACAAGATAGATCGCCACTGACCACAAGCAGAGAGCTTTAATAAACGACCGTTGCGCTCATGTGCACTGGTTTGTTGGTTTTGCGTGTGTGCATGTGTGTGTGGGGGGCTATTTGCATAGCTGTGGGGTGGCAGTGAAAGGGAGAGGATTCTCTGAGTCACAATAGCCTGTCCAGAGTTATTGAAAGGGGGAGGGGTGACGAACAGAGAGAAAGTACATAGCTTTAATAAGACCAGTTCATCTTGTTGAGCGCCTCAGTTGCACTGGTACGGTGTTTGTTTGTCAGTGTGTGTGTGCAGTCTGCATGCAAGTGCTTATGCCGTAAGACTGATTCACGGACACCAACAGTCTGTGACCCGATCTGTTGTTCGTGACTGTGAGAGGCAAGTCAAAAACAACATGCATTCCCACACACACACACACACACATGCACGCATGGGCAGGCACACACAAAGTATGTCAACCCTCCTTCGAAATCCCGTTGGCCTCGGTTGCCGTGGTGGATCAAATGTACGAGTGAATGTCGCAGTGTTTCAGTCGTGACTAGCGCCCAAGTGACTGCCAAGTGAGTGGTGAATGAGAAGAGAAACCGCTGAAGCTGAACCTCCCGACTGGCGCAGACCCACTCAAGCCTCCTCCTGCAATCTGTCGCCCTGCCCCCGTCCTGGTCGGTCTGGCTATGATGCAGCTACACCCCTGACTGGTGACTCTTGACTAACACACCCCGCCAGAGTAACAGCTCCCCAAACACCACCAGGCACCGCACACTCATCCTCCTCCAACGCACTACGATGACACACACACACGCACAAACGCTCCACAAATCTTGACGTGGAGCGCGTGGGGGGGTGTTAGTGTGCGCGTGGGGGGGGGCGTGGCTCGTGCTTCCTTAGCAGGCTGCTCGATTGGATTTCGTCACCGTCACCGCACTCTGTGATGCTCTGCCGTACGAACAAAAGTGTCACTACAGCGGAGGACACAAAGCTTTATCTTCTTTATCTCACAGCCCCCCCCCCCTCCCCTCTCTGTGTCACTCGGCAGGTTCCGAGTCTGTTCCCTCGTATTGTCCCACTCCGCCGCACGGTGCTGCCCGGGAGGTTCCCGTGAGCCACGAGGGGGACAGGCCTGTCACCTCTCGCCTCATACCACTGCGACGGGAAGGACGTCATCTCGGGGACGAGTCCAACGGCTCACACTCACCACCACCCCCGCCACGACCCTAAAAAGCCAGCGGGGGGGGGGGGGGGGGAGAGGGACCCAGAAAGGGAAGGTTTACACTCTTATCACCTTTCCCACTCCTCGAAAAAAAAGAGCGTCACATTTGCTCATGGAATGCCCGAGTGCAAAGAAAAAAGGGGGGGGGGGATGTGAGAGAGAACAGAAAGAAGAGAAGGAAACGGGCTACATGTGCCAATGTCATTGGTCTCCCCGGTGCTGCCTTATGTAACTGCTTCGTAAAGCATTACTCACTCTGCTTCCGTTCTGTAGCTGATATCTTCCCGTCGGGAAGATTTGCTCTCGCCGCTTTTGAGGACAAATATGCAGATAGACAATTCCACTTCATGTGTGCAAAATGGGGGGCTGTGGCACATTGCCTGCCGCAATCTCCTGCCCTCTTATTCTCTCCCACTCACTGCAGATAAACAGCAGTGGCTCGATTTCCCACTCTGAATCTGTGCACAAGTTAACCTCACTGTGGTGTTCTGCCATGGTTATAAATAGTTCAGAGCCACGTGATGGTGTATGTGTATTTGACATGGTGTACACACTAAATGAAGATAAGTTTGACTGTGTGGGTGAGTTTGGAGACACACTTTGAATCGGTGCCGTCGATAACTCAAATGGCCAACCCCGTGCAATGCATATGCCAATCAATAACGGTTGCAGCTGTCTGTGGTTGTTGTGGAAACGTGTCTGGCTCTGCGTCACACGCTGAGTTGCCATGGCTACGAGAACAGCTGTGACAGGGGCATGGGTGTGTATCAACACCATGGGCAATCTGGACTTTTCGAAAAAACGAACATGCATTCACGCAGTGGCACCATGGGAGAGAAAAGGTTTTCCATCACAGGTCCGAACGTTGCGGCCGAGTCCTTTTAGACACACAGTACAGGCTTTGTTGTCCACGCTGTCGGCCATCTTTGTTTGCATGTGAAGCCAACCTCCAACCTCTATGGAGACACTGTGACTGCAGGAGGGCCAACGTTGTTATGGTCCAGCCTGGCTAAGTCCAAGACACACAGCAGCTCTACTGGCACAAGTCAAACAGCAGAATTACTCTTGACTGTTAACTGTTCATAAGAGTAGGTGTCTACATTACACTTGCCTGTACAGCACTGTGGTCAATGTGGTTTGTTTCGAAATGGGTTTTATAAATACATTTGTATTGGATTGTACATCGAGCGGGACGAGAATGGGAATCCCTGATAGGCAGAAGCGTGATAGCACAATGTGGGCTTTGTCTTTGACCAGGCCAGGACCATGAATACCGGCCTTTGTTTACACCCAGAATGCAGAAGCTGCAACATAAACGATTAAACTGGCCCTGCGTCCAAACGAACATTTGTGGTATTGAGGCGTTTCGCACATCTTCTGAATGAACGGAGGAGGAGGCGGAGGAGGGGGAGGAGGACAGCTGCAGTTGTTTTGGTTTTGACTCTTGAGACTCCTCTTCACCGGCTCCTCCAATCAATACTATTCAGCCGCATTCATTCATTCTGTCCAGGACAACACAGTGCTATAACAGTGCCCTTTATAATGTAGCACTTCATTCCAAAATAGGGTGTCGAGGAACGCTTTCATCCTTCTCCTTTCTGACCATCTGGACCATTTCTAGGAAACGCAAATACTTTTAAGAGCTACAAGGTCACGTTAGAAAAACACCATTTCATAGACGACGCATAGAAAATCCTCTCCCATGCATTGGTGCTTTGGCGCACTGGTGTTAATCCCGGTATTTGTGTGGAGTGTCACTGTGCATATCCAGATAATGAGATTCATCTATATCCATTCTGTGACGGGGGGGGGGGGGGGGGGGGGAATTCTCTCTCAGTCACACCTCAACACACGCTGGGAGGTAACACACACACACACACACACACATACTCTTTACTCCCAAGTTCTCCTTCCTTTATCACATCACTCCGTCCCCCCGCCTCCTCTATCGGCACGCCGTGACTTCTGTCTATCTCTCCCTCCATCAACCATCCTCCGCACGGCACGCCGCCACGCTCTCCCTTCCGTTCCCCCCGCCTCACCGGACACGAGGTTCAGGTGTGTGGTCGGCGGCAGCGCGGTCCCACACTCCTCGGTGCGCCGACCAAAACGCCCCGTTTGCGCCCACGTTCTCGTCGCTCTTACATAAGTCACCGTGGCAACAACAGAGGCTCCTTATTCAAAGCATCTGGGGAATCTCACTCAATATTCCCCTCACGCCGCCCTCGCCGAAGAAGGGACCGGACAAACAGCCGTCGCAATACAGCAACTTTATCGTATGCGGCAGAATCAAGCGCCAAACTGGATTTTACGACAGCCGTGTGGAAGATATGAACCTACAAAACAATTCACGTAATAAGCCACCTTAATGGTTTGGATAAAACGCATCATGTGATATCTAGAGGCTGTATGTATTGTAATTATACACTTACACTGCTAAACCCAGCATACACGTGCTAGACAGGCCTCTTGGACAACACCTAATTAATAAATCAAAGGGGAAAACAGACAATGATAATGTAGCCAATGTGATAACTATGAGAAGATCAATAGGTTTAATGATCACCCTAAGGCGGGGACCATTACGTGCTCCAATCAGCAAAGTCATTAGAGAATCTCACTACCTTGGAAGCATCCAGGGTCAGACATACCAACAGCATCCGTTCGTGGAAGTCATATCAATATTCGTCCTGGTCTAGCCTCTTATCTTTCCTTTCACGTGTGTGTTTACTGAGAGTGGCCAGAGCAGAACCAGAGAGGTACAGGGCAGTGACATGCTCAGGGCTTGTTTGGTAGATTGCCACTGGGATCAGTGTCAGAAAACTGTTGTTCCATCGCTGCCACAGAGATCGATTGCCTGGCCTCGCTCTACTTCTCTTCTCCCAAGCCCCAATCTAACGCCTGGTGTTCCTGGGAGAGTTGGGCCGTGTGCCAAGGAGGAGAAAAAGGACAACTGAATGTGTTGATTGACGGAAGGCAGGCGCGTTTGTCGAGTCTCACGTTTTCTCGGTTCCTCGCTTCTTCTATTCTTCCCTTGTTCTCAAAGTTACTTGGAAGATTAAAAAAAACTTCTTACGTGTACTTGGAAAAGAAGGACTGAGGACACAGTGGAATCAAGGTAATCAAATCCAGTGACATAATGTTTACCCCACTGGCACACAGAGTCAGAGAGGGAGGAGGGGGCAAGTGCCAGATCATTGTCAACAAACTGCTACATGCTACTGTACATGTCTGGAAAACTGAAGTATGCCAGTGTAATACAACATGAAAAGACAATGCAACACAGCAGTAACAAAGGTCCAGAGGAATACTGACACTTCATAAGAGAAGTCTATATTGTACAGCACATGGTTTAAGCACTTCTTTTCCTTTGAAAAGACTGTATGTTACTTGGTCGTTTGTCCCAGCCAAACGACCAAGTAACATACAGACAGTCTTTTAACATGTTACAGTAAGAAAGGGGGATCAGGTTAATGTGACAAATTGCGCCCATAAATAACATAGGCATAGGCTTGCTTTCGCTGAACATAAGGGTGTTTTGGAGAACGCAATTTGGCATATGGAAATCGCACATTAGATGTTTGTTTCCAGCTATCTTAGAAGAGAGAGGGCAGTAGGCTACGTAGCCCTACGAATAGCCTATCTAATAACAACATCGCTGTGATCAGACAGAAGGAATAGATATGTCATCTACTACACTACAATGCCACATCTGACCTAAATAAATTAGCTGACATGTGAACGCCCTCATTTTGCCGGATTAAAAAATACCATCATGACAAGTGGCCTACATGTTGAAGAGGATCCTTCATTCCGATGTAATTGAGATCCAGACCTCATTTTAGACGATTCTGTCAGGCTGAACTATCATGTTCAAACTTACTATTGTTTAGTTATAGCTATTTATTTTTGTTGATAAAAACGTGTTGTCTTTAAAGAACCTGCGGCCTTAGTTGTCAGTTCAGATGATCGCCGCGAACAAAGAGGCAAGCTGTACTCTACTCACCATCGCCAAGTCTCAGCATCCTACAAATAGGTCCGTGAGAAGCTTCATCCGCGCTGCCAACCCTGGACATCTGCTTGCATCTCACCCAAAATGGACATCATGGAATCGCTCAGCATCTTTCAGTTCGAACCCCACTTCTTTCAAATACGATCGAAAGCTCGCCTTTTCAATGGTTAACCTGTCTGATAGCGAATATGCGTCGGGTCGTCTATCCCGTTCTTGCTTTAAATACGAAAACCCTATATAACGGAATTTTATATTGTATCAATGTATAGCCTATGGGGTGCTGCTTCAGTCCAATGATACATCTCAAAGTCAGTGTTTGCTGGGTTCAGAGGAAAATGTATGGAAGCAGTTGGGGCGGCATCGCATCAGCAGCACGCTCAATACGTTCACACTGGAGCATACCACTTTGCAGGAACGTGCAGGGCTGGAGTTCAGCGTCGGGAGCGAGCGAAATGAAATGGCATGAACAATATTTCCAATTTAAATTGGCATCAAAGAACACAGAATATGTTAAATAGGTTACATGCTTAAATTACATTACCTATTTTATTTTAGCCTTTTTCGGTGGTCAGAGTAGCCTAGTCCCCTATAGGCACGTTGAACAAAAATAATAACAATTGCCTACTACAGTGCAAGAACGCTGTCTCCCAATACAGTGTTTATTCAGTGCAACAGTTTTTTTGTCTTTAAGTTATTTAAGCTTATCACAGACCTGAATGCATAGTGAATACAACAATGGTATGATGGAATCATATTTGCACCTGCACATTTATAGACTTTACTCACAATTTGTCTTTACATTTGGGTTTTGTTTTATTTATAGGACCATGTCTCCAGCATATGGTCTGCAGCTTTGGGCATTACGAACCATCTCTGGAGTTGAGGATCCCTCACTCTTCTCTAAAGGACTTTCAATTTTCTCTCAGAGAACAAATACAGTTTACTTTGAATTGATTTGATGGACAGGCAATAACCAAAGATGACAAAAACAAATTGGTGTTTTAATGAGAACTCCGCCAAGGGTACCCACTTTATTTTGTTTATTAGATCAGGCAGGCATTTTTATTTCCATTAGGAAGAACTGCATGTGAACAATGGAGTAATACTAACCCCTTATGTATGGAAGGTAACAAATTAATCTTTGTGAATACGATTTAATATTATATATTTGTAACTAACACATGCATACTGAAAACAGGCTGTTTAAGGAAATTATTATTATTTACAAAAAAAATTCAAAAAAGTCCATTATAATATTGACTTTGACCATTGACCATGATCATGTTGTGTCTGGCAAGGTTTAATGATCAGACAAATGTGTTTTTGACTCTCTGGCACTTCCCTCAGGCCCTGGGCAGGAAGCACAGGTTGATGGGTTTAGAGGGAATCATTAGCGTTCTTGTTTTCGGCTCCACGGGTTGAGCCCCTTTCTCAGGCAGGATCTCATAATGCTGCAGTAACTGTAGGTGATAGACAGGATCAATACATCAAAGTAGAGGGTCCGTGTCAGCTGAGACTAGTTATAGGTGTTCATGTGTTCATGCTTTCGGGACGTTCGTCATGAGAGATCTCTCACACTTACCCTGGACAGGGCAAAGTACATCTCCAGCTCTGCCACTCTCTTGCCCACGCAGGCACGCACACCAACCCCAAAAGGGATGGAGCTGTATGGGTGGTGTTGGAACCCCACAGGCCCCCCCCTCAGCCAGCGCTCTGGGGCAAAGCGCTCTGCATCCACAAACTGCTTCTCATCGTGGCTTGTTGCATAGTGGCAGAGATGAAACTGAGTCTGAGGTAGGTCAAAAGAGACAAAGATGAAAATAGCAGTGTGGCATACATGGAACATTACATTATTTTCTGATGATTATTAATCATTAAATGCAGTCCCAGATACAAATATTTTATTGTTGTGCATTATGGAGTGAACCTTGGACCCAAGTTGCCATTCATGGTTGCTTACAAAATGACACAGGATGAAATACAGTTATAGAAATAAACAGTGGAAATAAAATGCAAGAATAAAATATTTCAACAGCAGAAGCAACATGGTTTCAGATTTTGTTGTTATCATAGTATGTTCTGACCTTTTTGGGAAACCAAAAGTTGTCCACCACAACATCATTTTCAACTGCCAGACGACCATTTCCAGATACGACGGGGTATAACCTTCAACGACAATAAAATATTGGAAGATAGTTGGAATCAGTAGAATCACACTGACCGCAAAAAGAATCACTGTAAAACCTAGGTTTTGTTACATAAATATTAACAACAGTGACATTGTGCCTTAGAAAGCTAGCAGATTATGCTCATTTGCACTGCCGACTGTTATTTACAGTACCAACTGTTTACATTTGCATTTTGCACCGTACTTCTAACTGTAATATGCAATCACTTTCCACCGCACTTTTACACTTTTTTAGGGTAGTTCTGTCCATACTTTATTGCACTACACTGTACATCCTGCACTTACTGCTATTGCACTTCTGGTTAGACCTAAACTACATTTTGTTGCCTTGTACCTGTACTTGTGTAATGACAATAAAGTTGAATCTAATCTAATACTCCATTAAACCCAGCACAGCACTTGAGAGCATAATATAAATGAACATTTCCCTGACATTCCAGTTTATATTCATGCTGTTCAATGTACCTTGTGTCAGTTGAAGCTGATTCTTAGTGGGCCCTCTAATCATACATAAGACTTTATCTTGCTAACTGTTCCAAAAGTCCAAACTGAATTTGATTTAAGGGCTTTAATGTACTCTGCACCAATGTCTTGGACTACCTTATGTAATAGTTTTAAGCCAGAAGAACCTTTCCCGATTGGTGTTTAGAATAATTTAGACAATGCTACATAGACACTATCTCCATTTACATACACCATCAAGTTGACCAGACATTCTCTAATCTTTCTGGGATGGTATACATTTGCCATCATCGCAGCTCCTATACCTTTGGAGAGTAGATTCAGTACAACAGAGATATCAGAGGTTCGAATCACCAGCTGAACCAAAAACTAAAATCAAGATCTGACCAGACCACTATGCACAGGACTGAAGCTCACCGAAGGGTCTCTTTGATGACGGCCTTCAGATAGGGCATCCTGGTCAGGTCATCGGAGGTGGGCAGCTGTCTGCCTGGACACACAGAGGTGACCTCTCTGTACAGCCTGTCCTGGGCGGAACTGTCCCCAGCCAAATGGTACAGAGTCCAAGACAATGTGTTAGATGTCTGATATGTGAGACACACACAGAGAAAGAGAGAGAGAGATAGGTTTGAGAAGAGTGCAGGCTGTTTCAGAGAGCAGAAATCAGTTTTCATTATCTACCATCTAAATCAGCAACATATGGACTTATCAGGAAATTAAAAAGAATAACGAGAGATGAGACAGTTGGCAGCTTCAACTCCAGATTTCACAAAGGTGATAAATCAAGGCAAGCCCTGACAAGGCCGCACCTGGGAATGCGGCCAAGCAAGTCCTTTGCAATGTATGTGTGTGTGTGTGTGTATTTTAAGATTGCAGAATCTGAAACAATGTTCACATTATGAAGACATCCAAAAAAAAATCGAAAGAAAACAGGGAATACTCGAAACGATACCTTAAAAGGTAAAATTTGAAATCCCCTCTCCACACACAAACAAAATATCCAACCTCCCCCGATTTTCGTGAGCTCCCTTGCACCCCCCCCCCCCCCCCCTCACCGTGTCGACTCCCCCCAGCAGCAGCTCTGTAATGCTGATATAGACTTCGGGCAGGGTGAGCTTGTCACATGACAACAAGTGTGTCAGGTACATCCCCTCCACTGGCTTCCCAGCTGCCACCTGGGCACTGATCTGTTCCACCTTCCTGTCAATCAGGCGGCGAGCTACATGCAGGAAGACACGCACACACACACACACACACACACTGAAGTTAGCAGACATGCCAGGAGACACACACTTAAATCTTCTCAACATTCAATAGAGTGGGATCATCACCTCGAAACAATGCATCTGAAGGCGTCCAACACAGACCTCATCTTAACTAGCCAATGTAAGCCTAAGTTTACATTAAGTCCATGTTTTTGCCTGCCTACCAACATCATAGAGGTCATCCCAGGCCTGGACGAAACGCTTCCAGAAGGGGAGCACTCTGCGACTCCAGCGGGGGAAGAACAGGACTGTCTCTGACAGGGTCAACATGGTGTTGGCTGCGGCTATGAAACGAAGCGTGTCCTCTGGGATCTCCTCTTTCAGGCAGCCCAGACGGGTCTCAAACAGGATGGATGAGATGCCTGGAAAGAGTTAGAACCAGTTAGAACAGTTCGAAAAACTGCTTCAAACTTGTACAGGACATCCAAATGAGTGGCGTTGGGATACAAATGAGTGGAGCGAGTTTAGTACTTCACATTTGACATTTTATTCATATAGAAGATGCTTTGATGCAAAGCAACATACACATAGTGCATACTATAGAAAGTGCAGCAGAAAAGCAATAATCAGAAAGGCATACAAGTTCTACAGCAATGCAGTGGTCTGAGTCAAGGAAATGTCTCACCTGTTAAAATACATGTACAATGCAACAATAACATCACGATTGCAGAAGTTAGCTCATTCATGTATGGTGAACACTGCAATAACAGCACCTCAATTACAGTCTTACAATGACATCTCGATTGCAGTTGTGCCTAGTACAGTTCAGTAGAAACATCGATGTATCTGAAGTGCAACATCAACTAGTGGGTGTTGTTTCTTGCCAGACACAGTAACAGGATCACAAACACAAAGTGCAGGAAAGGGACAATTTAAGACACAAGTATCCCACAAACGTGAACTGCTACGTGCCCTACGCCTAGCAAAGGTGCCTTACGCCTGTCAAAACCAGAAATAAGCGGAAGTGAAGCTTGAAGAGAGACAGGGCATGAAGAGGAGGAGCACACGCACGTGGGCTCCACTTGAAGAGAGTCAACAATGCCATCGACCACCATGCACACCTTCGAAGCCAAACTTGTAGAGCTCAGCTGTGAGGTCTGGGACTAAGGCCTGGTCCTGGCTGCGCAGCCGCAGGCTCTCAACGCGCTGCAGAAGGTCACCGACAACCTGGTGAATGATGGGAGCGTACGTAGACACTTCTTGCAGCTTTAGCATCTTTGGGTTTAGGGCGCTACGTATACGGTACCACTCAGAGCCCTTACTGTAGGACAGGAGCAGACAGAAACACGTTAGGAGCAGGGAGGAGAAACAGATCGATTGAACTCTGGGCTGTCTTACTATAAGGTGGGAGTGGGCCCTTACTCTACATGGAGACCATAGGCCTGACCTCGCAGATCCCGGTATTCCTTCCAGTGGGGGAGTTCGATCCGGACTGGATAAAGGCCCTCCTGTTGGATCACCTGTGCTATCAACTCCGGAGACGCGACGTTCACTATGTCGAAGGGTCCAAACTGCGAGCGCCAGATTGGTCCATACAAACGTTTGTTTTCAATCTGGATGATGGGGGAAAAATTAAACGCATTATAAGAAATGTGCTCTTTGCTCACCACAAGGTAAATAAAATAAGATAAAGTGTTTTAAGATAATAAAATGTTATAGCCTGATGTGTGAGAATCCATGGCCAGAGAAAAAGTTATAGAGACTTTCTACTTTTTCTAACTGTCACGGCAACGTTGTCCACGGGACCAAAAAATAACGTAACCAGCCGACCAAGGTACGACGTCGCGGCAACGTTGTCCACGGGTCTAAAAATAAGGTAACCAGTCGACCAAGGTACGACGTTGCGGCAATATTATATCCCCCCACACACAAAAAAACGAGATATATTAGTATATCTATTAAATTCGAGATTAGGTATTATATTCTCATACGGTTAACAAATTTAGTCCGTACAATGAAATTCTTATAGTGCAATCTATGCCTTGTATACAAAATGTAAACTATCACAATAAACGATTTAACTGTCGTTTACAGTGAGAGACAGTATTTTATATGTAACTGTTTCTGTGCGTGAGTCTGATCTCACGCACAGAAAGACTTCATTCACTGCTTATCACCACAAATTTCAACAATTAAAGGCCAGAGAGCTATACAAACACAGTTGGGGAAAGTTCAGAATTGCAACAATCTATGCAGTATTAAATTATTATTATTACATCCTAAGGGCCACAAAGGGGCTAAAGGTGAATCTGGTGAGCCTGGAAAGCAAGGACATAAGGTGATTTATTTTTTCTAGGAAAGGTCATTAAAGCTGTAGTCGTCCCAGATGACTGCGAACAATATTTTGGGTCTCACCTGCATGGCATGGCTTTTGTCTGCATAGCCCTTCACAAATAACCTGTAAACAGTGGTTGCCAAAGAAGGTCCGGGAAGATCGTCAATCGTTTTGTACTTCCCATGGGTTGTTGTCTCTATCTGATCAGAAGTTCCGGATTTCTGTTTGCTAATAGATTGCACGCATCGCAGAGATACAAATCGATATGATCTGACTGCAACGGGGCTGCCCATGTTGCGGGTACTTGAAGCGCTCCCTGTTTTGCGATTACACTGCCGATTCTATCCATTCACCAACCAAAAAACACGCCTATTGTTTATCACTACGAATCCATAGTCCGCACATTGCCGATGCTATTAAAGTAGTCTGCAATAACTCATTCTAATAGTCTATTGGTCATATGGTCCATTACCTGTAACTGAGTTACAACAGAGTTACAATTTCCTTGGGAAAGAAAGGGAATGTCAGCAACTGTATTGTACCCTTGCCAAAATTCCACTCCTACGTGAACTGCTTCTTGGTGGACAGACCTGCCCTTTCCAGACAAGAAAGTCCTTGTTCTTCAGCCATGCTTCTGCAGACTAATTTAGGTATCCAAGAGCTACCAGCATAAAAGTCCTCTCCCCCATAAAACAAATTTTTGTTTAGTTTGTTTTGCAACTGCTTAAGATCTGTTGTTGTTGACTATCTGTTTTTGTGGCTATCTTGTTGTTATGATCAGTGACCTATGCACTTTGTAAAGCTCTCTCTTGGAAGTCGCTTTGGATAAAAGCGTCTGCTAAATGAATAAATGTAAATGTTGATCAAGTTGTTGCTGTACATTTGATCTGAATTGGGCTCATCTACTGTATCATACATCACTGTGACAACTGTGATAGTAAAAAAACTTTTGTCGTCCGTATGAAACACATACATCAAAATAATGTTGTCAATGCTTCAAATGAGTCACAAAAACAAGTGAAATAAATATCTTTTTATTATCATCATGGTGAAGATTATCAACACATAGAAGTGTCAGCTGTTCCAATAGTTGCCCAACCTTTTCCATCAAAATTTGCATTCATTTATGACAGGCCAACAGGCACGCAGTGTCTCTCAGGCTCCAACCATGCAGAGAACATCCCATAAAAAAACAACAAATAAAAAAAATATATTAAAAAATTATGCGTACCACTGATATACAGATCTGATATAAACAGGCTTATTGGTCACAAACCAATTAGAATCATAAACATGGCTTCTTTTACAATTTACTTTTACACAGAGACCAAACGTGAGGGATATAAGTGTCTTTTTTCCATCTAAAAAGGGTACATTTCAATTGTATACATTTGTATATATTCTTTATTTGTCTTTTTTTCCTATTACAGTCAGAATGCGCAAGGCATTTTGGGCGCAGTTTCCACTGATCACTAATTGCTAAAATGCATGTACTTACACACAAATATACAACCACGCACGCACACACACACACACACACACACGTGGCAGGAGTGGCTACCGAAGCACAAAATTGCACCAAACATTGTTGTGGTTAGCCATATCCTAAAGATTGCATTTCACAGGGGGAAGAATGGCATACAGTGGCCCAGTCCACTCCCTGTATGTAGCATCATTTTTGACCCCAACACAGAGGGCAGTGAGGGAGTTCTGGATAGGACAGCCACCCTCTATTCAGAAAACAGGCCTTGTCATAAGGAAGTGTTAATCCACAATGGTGAATGAGGGCACCTGGTGGTGTAAATTAAACATTACATTCCTGTGAGAACCTTGGGCAACTCAAAACATTCAAAGTCTCATTCACGGACACACGGACACACGGACACACTCTCCCCCTCTCTCTCTCTCTCTCACACACACACACACACATACACACAGCTGCATTAAAATTCAAATAAGTCTTAAAAATGTGCAAAGGGTCATTGTGAAAAAAAAAAAAATGGACATAAACAATAAGCTCAACGGAGTGTGTGTCCAACGTAAAAAAACCAAACCAAAACGCATGTACCTTTTAGATAGTGCTTTCATGGGGAAACTCGGCGAGTCCCAGTATGAATAGAATGTTGCTTGGTTTGTACGAGTAACCAGGACTGAAAGGCAGGAAGAGGAGCCCTTACTGCTTGGTGACCAGCTAGGCAGAGAAAACCCACGTCTTTAAACAGTAGTCCAATATCTGTCCTCTAGCTGCCAGAAACTTTTACAAACAGGCATGGAGCCATGTTGGTGGCAGTATACTGTTGATGCAGGAACATATACAGCATGGTGCCAAGTAAAGAGCTTCTGCTGGATGTACCCATGCTAGCATTCTGGACGTCATACATGGTGTGCCTAGAGGCCCTCCTGAACATACCTACTTGACTTCAACTTTGTTTTACTGAACATAGCCATGTTTGCTTCCGGGTTGTCACAACAACAGCCGACACAGCCTCGGGACTGGTGACACGCGTCTTCCAATAGAGCCTGTAAATTCATCAAGTACGAGTCAATCTTGATCCTATCAGTATTGTTTCTCCTCTAGTTTAGGGGTAGGGAAAGACAATGATGGTGATACGCCCCCAAACATTCAACGAGTGTTTTAAGTGGTCATAGTGACCTCTGAAAGAAAAGAAAAAAAGCCCAGCGGAGGTGCATTCTCTGCTGAGTAACGCAGGCTGAAGGAGTGTGTGAGAGAGTGTGGACACGAGACATAACACTGTCCTACAATATGGAGTGGCATCGTGGAACTGTGTTTTCCTCTCGGAACAGGGAATCTCAAGGGAACTGCTCAGCGCAGCGGTACATTGTACATGTAAACACATTGTGGAGTGCACAGGAGGAAAGGATAGGGGCACTGCATATGATGAGCCAACATCAGTCGGATTCTTTTCCTTCACCTTTCGGCATACAGTGGTACTCACTGTATTTCCCTTATACCTCATTGAGATCAGCAATCAGTATTTTCTTGGTGTCATTCAGAGAACCTTTATGGTAATGTGTACCTGATAGTGATGGGCCTAGAAGAATATTCACTGGTCACCATCTCTTATCTGTTACTCTTTAGTAACCTCTGGCCAATCGAAGAGTTAGGGCTGGGCCACTGTTGCTCTGGCGTGTTCTGAGGCTGTAGGTAACTGAGCTGATCTGGGACCTGTTGGGGGGAGGGAGGGGGGGGGGGGGGGGGGGTTGGGCCTCTGAGCGAGGTGAGGGCAGAGGGCCGCGTCGGCGCTGAGCTGAGACCAGTCTGCCGGGACAGGAGAGGGAGGTGAGAGGCCGCTGAGCAGAGCAGCAGAGCCAGAGGAAGCTGTGTTGCGTCGGCTCCTGCCTGGGCACCAGAGGACCACCTGGACGTGACCCCCCCTGGCGTACCCGTCTCAACCGGTTCCGACACACGGACGCGCACCGAACACCAACAACAACAACGTAGGGAGGCTTCGAATCCAGGACACGATTTTTCGACACGGTTAAAAAGGCACACGGCAAAGAATGAGGACATGAGGAGTGTAGGGGAGGGAGGGGGGGGAGGAGAGAGAGGTGGTGACAGACGACCTGGCAGAAACCTCAGCAGACAAAACAGACAGACGCACGGGTTGCAGAAACAAATCCATGTCTGGACGCAGTTCCATGTTCAGCATAGGCAATTCTACAGTAAAGAAGTGTGTGGTCGGGGGGGGGGGGATACTTTCTGCTGGGGTCTTTGTTGGCGACGGCGGCAGAGCCAGGGAACGACGGACCCGAGCCTAAG
The DNA here is from genome assembly GCF_963692335.1 of Osmerus eperlanus. Taxonomy (NCBI): domain Eukaryota; kingdom Metazoa; phylum Chordata; class Actinopteri; order Osmeriformes; family Osmeridae; genus Osmerus; species Osmerus eperlanus. The sequence goes on from NC_085038.1 coordinate 7,905,453, forward strand.
AAGCGTCTGTGTGTGTGTGTGGGGGAGTGTTCTCCGACACCACGGTGTTTCCAGGTGGCGGGTGAGTTGTTCGATAGCAGCGTGTCCCAGGAGCCAAGCGCTCCGGGGGGGTTTTGGCGGTACATTCTGGGTCGGGGTCCGGAACACTCCAGGTCGTTTCCAATCTCCGTTGAGATCCAGAGCACGCACGCTCACGCTCACAACGTCGCAGGAAGCAACGGTACAAACATTTTTAAAAAAAAGACACGCTTTCGAAGTTCGGTTCATTACGGGCACTTACCTCATTTGTGAAATTAAGGTGCAACGTTCTTTAGATCATGAATGTTCCTACATGGCAGACTCTGTCAAACAGAGACTACCTAAGTCCTGTCTCACAGCAACCTTCTCCCTCCTCCTGCCCCACAGATTCTCCCAGAATGTCTGTGTGGTCACATGGAGTCTCTGCGCGATGCTGAAGAGGAAGGGGTCAGAGAGACCGAGTGGATAAGGCCATCTCTGGCAGTTCTGGGGGATTGGGAGGGGGGGGGGGGTGGTGGGGGGGCTAGTGAACGAAGATGTGCCTCAGCAGGTCGTCGGCCCATGGCCTCTGTTTGGTGTCCACGAAGATGCGCTTGAGGAAGTCACGGCAGTGGTCCGACACGTACACGGGCAGCACGGGGTTGGTGGGCTGTGTGGCGATCTTAAAGATGGCCGCCATGGCCTCGAACTCGGCCCAGGGCGGGCGCTGGGTCAGCATCTCCACGATGGTGCAACCCACACTCCTGTAAAAGAGCAGACCAGTCCTGTTCACTAACCATGACCAGCTCCCCCCCCCTCCCTCTCCTTCCTGACCACTCTCAAAGAAAGAAAAGAAAGAATTACGAAGGGTATGAAAAGACAGTGAAGCTACTTTTAGTACTGTAGCCAGGTAGAGAGACACAAAGACACTGCGTGACAACAGCGCTTGGAACCTCGTCGTTCTGTCTCACCAGATGTCGGCCTTCCTGCCGTAGCCCTCTCCGCTGATCACCTCCGGGCTCATCCAGTAGGGGGTGCCGGTCACGGACTTGATGCCTGTCCCCGACAGGCAGATGGTCTGCAGCCGCCGGCTCGCCCCGAAGTCCCCCAGCTTCACGTTCCCCACCGAGTCCCTCAGGATGTTGGCCCCTAGAGAAGACCCCAGGGGGACAGGTGAGATGAGGAACCTCCTTCTTTTGCTCAAAATGCACGTCACCCCCCGGGGGGGGGGGGGGGGGGGGAACGTTCCAGGGACGTGCCGCCCATCCCGGGAGGTCCCATACGTAGTCCCGTCAGGTCCTAACCTTTGATGTCCCGGTGGACGATCATGTTGCTGTGCAGGTAGGAGACGCCCTCCAGGATCTGGCGGGTGTAGCGGCGCGTGACGTTTTCGGTCAAGGCGCCGTACGACTTCAGCTGGTCCTTGATGGAGCCCTGCGGACCGCAACGGTTTCACGTCGTGCCGTGGAATTTCCGATATTCGGGATAGCAACGCGGAGGAGGGGGGAAGGGGGCCTGTGCTCGCGGCCTCTGGGGGAAAATAAAACACTCACCCCCGGCATGTACTCCATGAAGATGGACAGGGTCCTCTCGTTGGAGTCGCGGAGGCAACCGTAGTACTGGACGATGCGCTCGTGACACAGGTTCTTCAACAGCTGGATCTCGCACTCCAGGGCGCTCACCTCCTGGGGAAACAGCACAGCACAGGCAGGGGTGAGCGGTGAGCAGCCCGATCACACGGCGATATCCCCGGCCCACACGGCCTCGCTACGTGGCGTGGGACTCCCCCGGTCGGCCCCCACCTTGCTGGTCTCCGGGCTCTCCGGGTCGAACTGGACCTGCTTGACGGCCAGCTCTCGTCCGGTGTCGGCGTCGTAGCACAGGAACACCCGGCCGAACGCCCCCTGGCCCAGCAGCTTGCCGAGGCGCCAGTTGGTGGGCGCGCGTGGAGCTGGTGGGGGAGTTTCGAGAGGATTATCCCAGAGAACTGCTATAGGAGGACGCACTAAACATATTCAAAATCGTACAGGCCGGAAAAGCGCTTCTAAGAGCTGAGGCAGATAACGAGACTGGTGCAAGTAGCTAGCTGGAACAGCGTCTGCAAGTGCACCTTGGTGGTCTGGTTGGCAGCACGCGTTCACTATTCCTCTTAGTTCTCATTCACAGGTCTTTCCTCCCCCACTTTATCTGACTCCCTGTCACAGTTTCAACCGTCCCGTTGTTTACATACAATGCCTTGAATCTCTCTCTCTCTCTCTGTCTCTGTCTCTCTCTGTCTCTCTCTGTCTCTCTCTGTCTCTCTCTGTCTCTCTCTCTCTCTCTCCTTACAGTCCCCCCTCCCCCAGTCTGACTCACAGCGGCTGGGGGGACTGATGTCCATGACGGAGAGGGTGGGCGTGGGCTCGATGTCGCTGCCCCGGCGCCTGCGTCCCGGCTCCTCCAGCTCGGGGGTGAAGATGCTGCTGCCGCTGCTGGTGCTGGGGGACTGCTCCGTGGGGCTGAAGTTGACCGGGGAGCGGAAGCCGTGGACCTGGGTCCTCCGGGCGCGGGGGAAGGTCTTGCGGCCTGCGGGGAGAGGAGGAGGAGGATGAGCAGACCGGGCGGGTTCGGGAGGAGAGAACACGGGCCGTCGTGACGGCAACGTGCGGAGCCTGGAGGCGAGGGGCCGAGGCGGGCGAACCTCACCGTCGCTGTAGTCCTGGAGGCCGAAGGGGACGTGGTACCGCCGCGGGTACGTCCCCCCTTTCCCCGACTTCTCAAACACGGGGATGTCACATTCTGCAGGAGGCCGAGGGGGTGAACAGGACAGACGGCGGTTAACAACCTCCTCTCCAAACACTTGTCTTACCCATTTGTCTTTCATTCTTAAATGTACTCAGTACATCATTTGACCCTGTGTGCATGCTTTGTAAAGTGTCTGAGTACTTAGAAAAGCGCTCTACAAATCAAACGTATTGTTAGTATAATGCCACTTCTAAAACGGGGGCAGCAGTTTACCCGTGAAGTCTTGGTGATTGTCCGGGTAGCTCTGTGCTCTGGGCATACGGGACTTGGGATAATCGCTGCAAGGCACGTAGACAACAAATCAAGTTAATCTTACGTTAATACTCATGGACGAGGTCTTGAATGCCTGACTGACTGTGCACAGCTCACCTGTCTAGAGGACTGTCGAGCGAAGGGCAACTCCCTGATGCAGAGTTCTCGGGGCTGCTCATGGAGAGCGGGTCCAGCATCTGGAGAAGAAATAAAACAGGGGGGTTCATTCGCTTAAGTCTTCTGCTTGTATCCTCTTTCGTTGTTTTCAAGAGAAAGAGAGAGATGAGCCGTGGTTCGCGAGTCTCTCTTGTCATCTTCCAAATGTATACATGCACACTGTTTGTCACTGTATGCTGCCCATCTACTGCCCATATCCGTATTACAAATGGTGCTTCCAGAGATAGCTACCTGGTCCATGCTCTCTGGAATGAACTCGCCCTCGCTGTAGATGCTGGTGAAGGACCCGTTCCTGGCCACCTGCTGGAGGGCATCGGGAATGTAGCCTGGAGGTGGCGAGCTGCGATCCGTGGAGTGGGACCCTGGGAAGAAAAGGGAAATCTTATCACCAAATCGGACCACAAGGCTAGCCCGCTTACAGTCGTGTCAACCCAATCTGTGTTGTAGAGGCCGACACAACTTCCTGATTGATCCCGGTGGGTGATTGGTCAGGCCAGCACTGTACAGCTTGACTAAGTAGTATGGAAGGCATTGACGTTCTTAAGAGCAGAGAAGAGGCCTACCTAACAAAGCCAACATGTTCTTTGTTATCTCTGCGGCTCTGAAGCCTGTGTTGTCCAGGTCTTCAAAGGATGGCCGATCCAGGCTAGATGAAGAGGACTGGAATAGAGAACTTACGTCACCATGACATGCAAAAACAAGCTGACAAGAAGCATATTTACAGTTATACCAGATCCCCCCCCCAAACTTGTTGTTGCATCAGAATGATGAGAATGAGCTCCACAGTGGTCTGCTGTGCCTGGTCCTGACCTGAGACGAGGCCTGGAGCACCAGAAGGATCTTGAGACTCTTCATGTGGACACTGCGATCCAGCAGCTCGACAGCCTTGTCCAGGTCATCTTGAGTAGTCAGGGGAATCACCAACTGGTGCGTTGAAAGGAAAAATACAATTTGGGTGAGAATTGTTTCCGCTTCACTAGACGTAAAAGAAACATAACTTACCAGGAAGATCCAATCCTTCTGAGGAAGTCTTGAGATTCCATTAATAGTAAAAAAAAAAAAAAAAAAAGATATACAAGGTTATTAAATGATACCTAGCCTACCTCATTGTTGGTGTAATGAAGGTCCATTGCTTGACCAAAGGCCGCCTTGGCCTTTTGCTCCAGGTCATCTAGTTTGACTGGGCGAGGAAACTGCAAGATCCTGTTAGAGAATACCACACTTATTAAAAATGTTATCACGAGGAGGAAACATTTGTGGCAAACCTGATATGTATATATCACAATCATGAGTGATTAGAGCAGTATGTCAATTTGGCAACGCTGGATTTCATAGAAGTGTTCCTTTCCATTTAAAAACCATAGCACTACCTCACTGTAAATATGTTATTTAAAAATCATAATACAAAAACCTGAATGCTGCCCATCTCACCTTTTCTCCCCTTTGAACTCGAACTTCACTCGTACATCGTTCTGTAAGATGAACGCACACATTCACACACTTCAGGTCATGGGGGGACTTGGGACTGTTACCAACAAAGTGCTACTACTTATTGGGTTGTGTGCGTGCAAGAGCCCACCTGGTTCTTTGGGGAGGAGGTCTTGGGTTTGCCCAGGTCAGACAGAGACATGGCAGGGCGGCAGGAGCGTTGCAGTTCGGCCAAGTCCTGCATGATAGAGTTCAGTGCCGCCTCCTTTTCATCTGTAAGCATCAGGAAAACTCAATCAATGAGAACACTTCAATAATGCACCATTGTCAAATATATCATTAGGATTCCAGATATAACTTTACATTTAAATAAAAGAAAATCATAGCTACCCATCATGGCACTTTGATTCACCCAGGAGTCCAGGACAGAGGATTCTCCCATCAAAGGGGCTCCTATCTCCTGAAACAACAAAGGATTGCACAAACCACAGGTATAATTGCAGCATAAATGCATAATTATTCTTTCCTTGGTTGTCGATTCTAAGACATTTTTGATGTCACTTGGTCTACTTGTCAGTCATGTTAGAGGTTAGCTTTAGGGGCCAATCATGTCAACATCCTACTATAACTATAAGTATATTGCACGGTATCCCAGTTTTAATGTCACTGTGACAAATTGATGCGAATGTATCAGTTTATTAAGCTACAAGGGTTAATACGTTGCTGACCGCAGATCAATACCATGTTGTTTAGTTAGCCAGTCCAAACTGATATAGTACCTGATCGTATCATACTGCAGATCCTCTCGCAAATCATAATTTTCCAATGTGCTACACGGTCCAATTACGCCAGAAAATTCATAGACTTTTCAAATGTTAGCTCGAGCGGATTGGGTCATACTCATAGACGATGACACTGACAGCTAGCATATCATTGCTAATAGCATATTATCTCCCGAGTGTCAATAATGTTCGCATTGATATGGTGTATATTAGCGTCAAGGTGACATTCGACCAGTAAGACAAGGTGCCTGGTCAACATTTACCCACCAGTATTGATGATGCGGGCAGTAGAGAAAGTTATGTCTGTCAAGCTAGTTAACGCGTGTTAGCTTCTGTCCATCATCATAACTCGCTCTCGGCAAGCTCAAGTTTAGCTAGCACATTCTAGCTACTTAGCGTTAGCCAGAAACAAACCAACGTTGTCAAGATAGCAAGGTTGGACACAAGTAGCTAAGTTCCGAGTTATTCAATACTGAATTAAATGATTAACTATGTGTCCGACATTACCTGGGTGTGTTTTATTCCGTTACTTCCTCATCCACAGGGCCGATGGAGCCCCGGGCCTGGCTGACAGTTCTGTTTGAGGAAGTAAGTTTACGGTCCGCTTCGAAGTTTAGTTGAGTCCAGGGCCCCAGATACAGAGGCCCAACACTTAATAACGCTCTTACAAGATGTATACAAATTGGCAATGATGCAGCCTATTCTATAGCTCAAACCTAAAAACAGAACATACTCGTTTTAGACGACTGATTTGTTCAACGACGACCAAATGTAACCAACAGCCAGCAAGCTGGCTACAATTGCTAGCTACCCCAGAACAGCAAAGCTTGTTGGAAGAGTCCAACAACAACACAAGTCCAGTGATGTCAGAGAAACGTGCGCATCTCATTTGTGTAATTTCATCATCAAAATAATTTGCGTTTGTCAGCTGGAGAATGTATTTTGTATTCTTGGTGTCTATATTGGTGTTTATGTACGAATTATTTCAATGGTTTGGGTTGCAGCAAGTACCAGTGTTTTGTAAGTTCACAACATCCTTATGAAAGGATATCATAACCCCCCTCTCGAGCACACGCACACATATTTCAGAAACATGTAGGCCTAGTATTGCCAACTACAGCAAGTAGTTGGCAATACTACTTTTTAATCAGGTATTCCCAGGCAATACTAGCAGACCTTATGGCGTGTATTTAATTTAGAAGACTAAAGTAAACTGTAATGAAAACCTAATTTTATTGAGGTTCATCTATACACCGTCCAAAATCATCAGACTGTAATATACAGGGGGGGACCACTTTTCCCAGGCCTCCAGTGAAATCTGTTTCCCCTGTGTTCTCAGTGTAAAAGACTGATGTATAGATGAAACTTGTTATACATAATTATCACAGTAACATACATCACCAGCATCACTGTATTGCTTTATAAATGGCCACACTGTAATATACAGGGGGGGCACTTTCCACATGTATATCAAGGAATGTACCTTATGCTCATGGAAAGTAGGTAGAGTACACTATTTACATTTATGTATTTAGCAGACGCTTTTATTCAAAGCGACTTCCAAGAGAGACGCGAGAGGTCTCACAAACACACGCGATTATACAATTCATATTCAGCTTAACCAAGCAACAAGAGGAAAATCATGATTTCGCACACGCGCAAGGAAAGGGGAACAGGGGAAATGAATTCTCCGGAACACCGTACTGGAAATCCGTACTACCAGATTTTGTTCTACACAACAGCGTCCCCTGGTGAACACACTTCAAATTACAAATTGCGTCACAAATTGAAAGAACCCACTCAGCCTTACCGAATTTTGCGTCAATTGAATTAAAGCCAATGGAGGGACGTCGTTTCTGTTACATCTGTACGTGTAGATAGTACGTTTAGCTTCCTTGGCTTGGAAAGTCACATCAAGTTTCGTTAGAGCTATATTTAGCAAGATTACTGACTGTTTCCTGGCTGGTCAGCTTGCCAGCTGAGTCTAACGTCGAGATGGACCAGGCAGCAAGCCGATATCAAGTGGTGAGTCAAAACAATCGCCATGGCCTATGCTAATATAAACATAGCTAGCCACCTGGCGAGCTTACAATATACTAGTTCTAAGTAAACACAAGAACGATGTTCCCTTCTAAGCTTAATTAACTTTCTAGTTTGCAAGCTTTTAATAGTTTGTCAAATGTATCTGGTCAGACCTGGTATTATTGCCTAATATGTGTAATTCTAGCTACTTAGCTATGAGTGTGGAGCTAACCAGCTAGCTAGCTAAGCAGTTGTCTGGCTGTCACTTCCGCATCTGGCAAGCGAAAGCCAGATGCTGAAGCATCTACAACCAGGCCGTGGTTGCTAGCTAAATACGTGTTACTGTAAGCCGTTAGATCGCTAGGCTACCTCTGAGGGTATACATAAACGTATATTTATTAACGTTGCCAACCTATTCATAGCATTCAATTGAAATGGTAAGCTAATAAGTGACATCCTAAACCTTCAAGAGACTTAGACTATAGTCTAGCTATAACTAACGTTCGTGTCAGTACGGTACTGTTAGCACACTGGTGCTGACTACAGTAGTCTACAGTTGCTACAGTAGTCGAAGACGAACAGTCTTGTTTCAAGCTGGATAGCTATGTCATATTTTCGGGACGTAACTCAAATCAATCCTAACTTAGTTAATTTCCATTGCTCGATGTCATAGTTAGTAACTATGACATCGAGCAATGGAAATTTATGTTTATATTTTGTCCTTCGCCAGAACTGTCAGCCACAACCACAAGACAGTTTAGATGTAGCCATTTCACTAGTCAGTCGCTAGGCAACTGTGGTTTTTGCGTTAATGTGTCATCACTTGTCAGGTTTACCATATTGAAACTAATCTAGATTTAGATGCACACAATTGAAAACTGTGCATTTTACAAGGTTTCTCTCTCTCTCTCTCTCTCTCTCTTTCTCTCTCTCTCTCTCTCTCTCTCTCTCTCTCTCTCTCTCTCTCTCTCTCTCTCTCTCTCTCTCTCTCTCTCTCTCCTCCCCCCCACACACACAACATAGCAAAGCACTTGCAGAGTTTGTAGCTAAAGGTAATGCTGACTGCTTTATAAACTGACAATTGAGTTGTAGTTGTCTCTTACAGAGACATCCCTTACAAGATATGAGAGTATGCTTTTCAATATAGGCATACGCACCATTCATTGTTCTTGCACATTGACCCCTTCTACATAGGCTACTTATTATTAATGAGCAGGAGGCTGGCTAAACAATAACCTGCTAAGCCACAAGACACTCACCCAGAATCGTGACCAGTGTGTAGAGATACTAGAGACATATTGCTTTTATACGCTGCTTGACCAAATAGCCTAACACTTTGCGCAGCCCCTCCACTGATGTTTGTTTCACAAGTTGTTCACACACGAGGCTTCGCCAATCCACATTGTGTAAAGGCCTGTCAGCAATGTGTTATTCTGCTGTTTGAGATGCCTCTGATGGGGTCTGCGTGTTTTGGACAGGTGCAGCGGCTCCTCTTGTATCTCGTTACCAACGCCTCTCTTGATCCTCGTCTCATGACCATGTTGTTTGAAAACCTCACTGCAGTCAGACACGCAGTCAAACCATTTAGCCGAGGCGTATTTCATAGGTTTGTCATCTGTATTTTGCTGAACTGTAGCCATATTTAAAGAGAATGTGGTCTCTCCTCCCAAATGCTCTCACACCCCTGCATTTAGGTCAGGCCATGTTGAGCGCCATCTTTTTTTATTTATTTGTATTGTCCCACTGGCTCTTACATGCTCATTGATTTATGTTACACAACCAATGGTGTGAGAGGGTTTTTTTTGAGGTTAGCCAATCAGCGGCTTAATCCAGTCTTGTGTCCCCTACCGCCCCAGTTACACAACGAGGATGACCTGTCGGAGGCCTCCACCAGTGCCCAGCCGTCCACCTCAGCCCAGGCCAGTGCGTCCCCAGAGCCCGCGTTGCAAGGGGGGGACGCCGAGGCCCCTCCTCCCCCCTACACCAGCATCGCTCTGGGAGCCACTGCTGCTGGTACTTCATCAGCTCCTCACTTTACCTCACCTCACCTCACCATCCTGACCAACCAGCTCTCTCCTCTTGTTGCCTTCCTGCAGAGAGCAGTTTCCAGGGAGACTTCCCCGTGCCACCCCCCTACAGTGTTGCCACCTCTCTGCCCACCTACGATGAGGCCGAGAAGGCCAAGGCAGCATCCTTGGCTGCCTCAGCTGTGGAAGTGATCCCCCGGGTAGGATGGAAGTAAAACACACACACACACACACTCACAGGCCGACATACGCATGCATGAGAGGAAAGTTTGTCTGAGGGCATCCTTCCTCAGGAGGAACAGCAAGAGTTCAAGGACACCCCACTCAAGTAGGCATTACATTTGCCCTCGTTGTCATTTAACACAGTTGGGCCTGGGAGTTGAAAAGAGATGATTCTGCTGGCACGTTGATGTTGTCTGAAGTCCCACAAGAGATATGTCTTTACTGCTGTTGTTGCGTAGCAACATCATGTCAAACCGTGTATCTGTTTTGCAGGATGATGACTTCCCTCCCAGGGATGATTTCAGTGATGCAGACCAGTTGAGAGTTGGCAACGATGGCATCTTCATGCTGGCCTTTTTCAGTGAGTAGATCAGCCCAAATCACTTTTGATCAATGATCCTTAAACATGTCTGAAAGATAGTCGCTGAATATGATCATTTAGGCTCTATAATTCTAAAACATTCATGGCCAGCAGTATCTCATTACTTTGAATTGTGTGGATGAAAATGATCGGTAGTTGCTGTTGTTCTGTAGTTTTACCACTAGGTGGCAACATTTAGACTGTTTTGATGAGGTTTTTTTGAAAACCGTTTCTATCTTTGCTGTTGATGATGAACGCAAGAAACGAGTGTTGGGGTGCCTAAACCATAATTTAGATGTAAAGGCCATATGTTTGACATTTGCTTCCATACCGTATTTTTTTTCTTAAGGTCATGCTGTGTTTGTTTGCAGAATGAGTACTACGGTGTGAAACGTCCTCAGTGTGTTTGTGTCTGTCTTCCTACAGTGGCCTTCCTGTTCAACTGGATTGGGTTCTGCCTGTCCTTCTGCCTGACCAACACCATCGCTGGGCGATACGGGGCCATATGCGGCTTTGGCCTCTCTCTCATCAAGTGGATTCTCATCGTCAGGGTACGGCTACCAGGCCCCAGATATTCGGCAAGAAATTGTCAATCCCAAATGTGTCGTCTAGGACGACTAGCTGCTGCTTCCGAGACAAAAATATCAACACGCTGTCAGAAAAGCCAATCCACTACTCCTCTCTGTATGGAACGTGCGTGGAGCCAAAGAACGAGTCGAACCTGACCTAAGAGTCTGAGGAATAAGGTAGCGACTACTGTGTATGTGGTTCTATCACAGCCCTAGCGTGGCTGGGTCAGGAAGCAGACACATGCCCAGGCGTGTTGCCGGGACACATGACAGGGTGAGAATGACACCTAGAACCAGAGCCACGGTTCTCTGGCATTAATCAAAATCCCCTGTGTCATTTACACACAGGAAGAGGAACACCTGACCCTCCCCTGTCAGCAGGGAGAGATCTAGTTGGTGGCCCCGGGCTGGATCCATAGCAGCAAGGGGTGGGGTAGAGGGGGGGAGGGGGGGGGAGGGGGGGTCAAGTGATGAGAGGCTGAGACACTCCCACTGTGCGTGTTGCGCAACTGTAGTTTAGGCCTCGGCGGTGCCTACCTCACTGGCAGTAAAAAATACTAATTAGCAAGTATATCACTGGCATCTTGTCCCCGGGAATGCAGTTTCACAGTGTGCAACTTTGGAAACGTAGAATTCATTGCTTCATGTGTCAAATCTCCCACTGTTTCTAGTTATCTTAAGAAATGGGTTTGGTTGCAGCATACATTGCGTACAGTTGTAATCCTATGCCAAATACCGGGAGATACTTTTAGTTTGGTGCAACTGTTAAGATTTAGTCCGACCTTTTTTGCCTACATGCTTTATTTGTTTCTTTTGTATTCACAGTTCTCTGACTATTTTACTGGATACTTCAATGGACAGTACTGGCTCTGGTGGATCTTCCTGATCCTTGGTGAGTCTGTAGGACAGACCAGCAATTTATTCACGCTTGCTGGTTTACTTATCATATTTAGCACACTAACCTCCTCAAATAACATAGCAATACTAATGATAATTCATTTGATTTGTAATGCGCCTTTCTTGCACTGAAGGCACTAAAATGAGGTAGAGTAGCAAACGTAAACGTGTGGGGCACACCAATGTCATCTGGTGGCCGAGTCAATTAACTGCTCATGTTCCTCAACATTTTCTAAATCACAAACCTTATCATTTCGGGCTTTGATTCGTAAAATGGCTTTGCTCATATAGTTAACGTACAGCCACCGAGTCATTTGAGGAACATTTGAAATACACCATTGTGCGGTGGAGAGCGCCAGATGAGTGTTTGTGCTCATATTTCTTCTTCCCTCTCCAGGTCTTCTGCTGTTCTTCAGAGGATTCGTGAACTATCTGAAAGTGCGCAACATGTCAGAAAGCATGGCCACCTCTCACAGAACGCGCTTCTTCTTTCTTTATTAGAGGTGAAGTGAGGTAAGATGTCCACACGCAGGCTCCAGGGGTAACACCTACCATAGAAATGTATCTAGACTGTGTTTTTTGCCCATTTCTATGAAAAGGACACCAACTTCAGCAATCAGAATGGTGTTCTAAAATTATATTTGAGTTTTTTTGTTCTTCTTATTCTCATTCAATGTCTCACGTCATTTACTTCAGGCTGTCAGACCAAAAATTCTTCCTAAATGTGAAATTCCTAGACGATTTGCCACTCCTCAAATGACCAGGATGCACACCCATCCTGAGAAGAGGTTAAACAAAACACACAAGGAAGGACAGCTCAATCGTTCCCACAGTCTGGCCTCTTTTAATAAATAAAAACAAATAATGGACTCGCATCTTTTAGAATTGAATGAATTTATGTTATAAAATGTCAGTGTATTCAATATTCTTACCAGCTTTATTTGGCTCTTAACATTTTAATTGCTTTCCATCTACCCTTGATATTGTCTGTGTGCTTGATTTCCCCAAGTATTGTATAAACTGTGAGTCTTACCCCAAGGTGCTAATGTGGTACCTGTTGTTGGCCATCTTGAAATGTAGAGGCAGAGTGGGAGGATGTGGTATACATTCAAGATGTTTTATGCAATGGATCCTTCCCCTAAAGTGGATGTCAGGTGGTATTTTTGCGATCCATGATATGCATGGTTTAGTAATATCCTGTCTGCTTAAGCACTATGGATCAGAATAATTCAGAATCAGCTTTCAGAATCTATTAGAGGTTGTTTTAGTCTGTTTTACCTTTACTTAGTATCCAGATTTCATCATGTCTGGAATAAGAATCTGCTGTTTAATGAATATTTTGATCCAGCTAATGCCAATTTATAACATTTGCACTTTTCAAACATCTGAGTTGTGAATTGCTTAATTATTATTGTTGTTAGACTGATATGTTTTACTGTCAATCAGTTGGAACTGGAATTTGTATTTGTGTCAAAAGGATATCTGCCTTTTGCACTTTTTACTTAAAGATAATGTAATTGTCAGTCCTTTTGTTTTAATTGTCAAAATTAGCCTAAACTGTGACATTTTTAAGTTATGCCAAGCTTGGATGATGCCTTTCTAATTCAATTATGTTCCACGAATGCCTCTTCAGCAATATGACAACCTTCAATTGGAAACGGTAATGCATGACTAGACAAGCCAATTCGTTTGAGCAGCAATTTTAGTATTCGATGTTTGACAACCAAACATTTTATTTGTCAAAAGTGATTCTCTTAACATCTGTTGAGCAATGATCATGTGTGCTTGTTAACTGGTATAAACTCATGAAGTCTTGCAAAATGCAATAAAGTTCAAAATGCACCCTTGTGACTGGCCCGTTTTGGATTATATCTAGAGTGGAATAACATGGAAGCCCTGAGGGCAGAATGCCTTCAAAAGTATGTCAGTACGACTTCTATATCATCATTGCTGTGACATTCTTCTCATAAGTCTGAGTGTGTCCAAATTGTATGGATGTTCTGTTGCGTTTCTGTCCAGGTTTACAAACCAGAGAGATATTCTCTGTAAAAACTAGAACAGAGTCTCCCTTGCAAGAGTTTTCTGTGCTGCTATGAGCAACCCCCCCCCCCCCTCCCTCCCTGCTCCCGTACTCAATCCAGACTCTTTATAAACTGTTAATGAGTGACCCATTTACATAACTACCTTCCGGTCGGCAAATGTTCTCTTATGAGGGCTCCGTCCCCACCCCCCCCACAACTTTTTGTGTCAAGCAGGGATTGCTTACTTCTCACACCCTTCTTACCCCCCCCTCCCCTTTCTTTCCTGCCTCTAACTGGAGTGAGCAGGAAGGGTCCAAAGTAAACCCTGTCACACGTACAGAGAGGCAACAGCGCTGACAATCGCTGTCAGCAGCATGTCTGAGGCCCCCGGTGACTGGCTACGGCCAAACTAAGTATGTCCCCCCACACACACAGCCCCCAGGACCCCCCACCACCACCCCTCATACGCCTGGTGCGGAAGCTTCTGGGGTTTTTAAGTCAACAGGGCTCCTCTCAGAGCCGGTTGACTCTAAAGATGACAGGCCACCCTCAGGGGACTCCTGGGGAAGGGTTGACAGTCATAGGGGGCCCAGTGTGTTTTCTCACTCTGTGAGTGGTTCCTGATGACTTGAGAAGTGGACGTCCCTAAATATATGAGAGAGAGAGAGAGCGCCAATGACCTGACGGGTCCCAAAGACGTTTGTTTGTGAAGATATACGCACACACTACACACAAGTGAAGGGCTACACATGCATCAGCACACACTCTTCACAAGCACCGCAAGCTACTTGACCTTGCGGCACAAACGGGAGAAATACTATGTAATCTGTGCTATAGAACAAGGAAGCCGGCCTTTTAAGTGGGTAAGCTGCCGAGGAGGAACAGTCTGGCTCCCCTGTTGGTTTGGCAGGCAGACTCATGCCTCTCATTGAGAACTAACCACAAATGGTAGAGCCTTGGGCTTTTCCAGCTGTGGAAGGGTTTCCGAGGATTCTAAATACAAGCCTGTGTTCAGTGAAACTGGCTGCTATGACGTGTCACAAAGACATGCACGACTACTCAAGCGTACAGGTATTTGAAATCCCTCGAGGGTTACGGCTCATAACGTATGACAATATTAATTGTGTCTGGTTATTCATGGTTGAGGCTTAGAAGCACGGACAATAGTGTCTAGCTTAGTTGGACATGAAATTCATTTCACACACACACTGGGTTTATTCTAGGCATGTACTCTGACATTTTCTGAGGGAACAGAGTGTCCTTTTCAGGAAGACAATGCTATTTCTAGTGCAAGATATCTGCCCCATCTGCACACATCTTGAGTTTAATGAAAGGGGCGAAAAGATGAGACTAGGTCAGTGCAACAGGGCGTGTGCGTGCTGCGTGTTCGTACGGCAACGGGACAAAGAGAGGCTTTGTCTTCACGTAGGTTTAGACACACACGGCAACTTGTTGGTTATTTCACACATCTTTGAGCTTTGGAAAATCCTCCACAACATGACCCCATGATTATCTCTATAAGAAGAGAGGAATTTAACACCTGGCTGCAGAAACCTATTTCAGCGCCAGCTCTTCTGGAACTATGAGCCAAGCTCCCAACAGCCATGCTGTTTTGTTCACAGGGTAGGGCCAAGGATAGACCGAAATAAACCAACCAACGTAAACTCTTATGGATGAGGAGAACTATGTGTAACACCTATCCAGATGGACAATATGTGTGTCTGTTTGTGTGTGCGTACGTGTGTTTAGGGCATGGGTGTGACTGGGCTTGGTTTAAAGAATGAAGACCACAACTAATCTGGGGGTGATTATGGTTGGTTGCCCATCCATTTGAACAGTTCAGGCCCTGTGAGAGAAGACTGGCGTTGGGTCAGTTGTCAATGGCAGACAGTGGCCCAGAAGAAGGATATGTTTCTGTGGTGTGGACCTGGCAGGGAGTAAATGGGGCTCACTTCCCCAAGCTCCCTGCTTGACAAGGTTAATCTGCTCTGATGATGTGCAGTTGTGCTTGGCTCTGGTCCTCATAGATTCCTTCCGATAACCGTAACGTGAACTTTGGTGCGATAGGAAACCCGGAAAAGGCAGAACTAGAAGGAATGTTGTTTTACACAAGAGTTTGTATCTTCTGATTAAAATGATTTACATTCTGTAAGTGACATCCTGACAACAGCCAGTTGACTTCCCCTGTAGTAGCTGTGTATTTTAGCCACGGAGGACACGTTTTCTGTCTGCCAGATTACTTTGAATTGATGTTACTGTGGAACTTATTTGAATTGTGTGAGGATAGAAAAGAACATACGAGTCTTTATCTTATGTTGGTGAAACAATCAGGTTGTTGAAACTTATAAGAAATGTGCAAGAAAGGAACATGTCAACGCCCGATTGCTGAAACACACATGAAATACACTAGTTTCTTTCCTTTCCCAAACTCTTATTATGTGGCACCTCAAACTCCCTGTAGAAAAGTTCAAGTGCAGACTGTCTGGCACAGTGCCACCAGGAACAGGTTCTAGGTGAAGTGAATCAAAGCAGCTGTTGCAGAGCAGTCGCCGTGGCAACTGCCACACAATATTTGTATTAGGACGTGTGAGAGACACATGATACAGACCATCCTAGCTCTCAGGGTCCTAGAGTACACAACATTACACACAGCTGTCTCGGGGAAAAACTCAGGAAACAGACGCCGGATCGTTCCATCGGGTCGTCTTGAGGACGGGTCCGTGAACCGAGGTCTAATTGTGGTTCCGGATCCCCAATATAAAATATGTCCTCTTTCTTGTTTGTCTTCCATGTCATTTATCTCCTGTAAGTCGAGCTACGTGTCTCTCCAAGAGCAGCAAAGCGAGATATGAGCTCAACGTCTGCAAATATTGACATTATTTGGAAGATGCCACCTGGCCTACAGTGTATTTCCCCACTCACAATCACCCTCTTCTGGCCACAAAGCACTCCAAGGAACGGTTTGGAGGACTGCAGGTTTGAGAGAGCATTGGATTGCTTTCTTACACTTTTTGACATTCTGTTACTGATCAATGGTGCGAAGCTCATACTCCCTTCGGTGGTCAAACGTTTTCTTGGAAGTTTTTCTGCAACCACCACGGAGCATAGTGAAACATCAGAACATCACGTTCAAATCTGTTTATGCTTGTGGCAGTTGGAGTCCAAAGGAGGCAATTGTGCTGATTATAATTATCCTTCTCTGAAGTTTGAACAGTGCAGTTTTTCTGTCTTTCTTTCCACATTCGCTTCAGTGATTTAATATTTAATCTACCCCCACCCTCTACAACGAAAGAAACTCACACATAGGTCGTTGGGCACTATTAATTAAGTTACCCTATCAATATTGTAAACTGGAGGCAAAAGTCTGAGGTTTGCTCTCCTTTACTCAGTGGTTCACAAATGGAAAATCAGAGGGCATACATAGCTGTCAGGTGATGTTTGCTGTAGTTTACCTGTTTTAAATGGCGCTAGCCAATCATCTACCACGTGTCGGCCATTTTGGCCTGAATGTTCCGTCTAGGCCACACAGTGGACAGCAGTGTTAGCGTGGCATGAAAGGCCTCAATCACCGCCTTTCACTCACAGCCTGGGGCCAGAGGGAGGGGGTATGAAGGATGAGGGAGGAGGAAGAGAGAGAGAGTGGGTGGGTGGGTGGGGGGGACAGAAAGAGGGAAGGTGGGTGGGAGGGAGAGAGACTTTCTTTAACTCTTTCACGTTTAGAGAGCACTAGCATGTGTTAGTGAGCTACCCTTCCATATTTTCTCAGTAAACAGCCCCTCTCCGCGTTCTCTCCGTGTCTGAACAGTGGCAGGCTTTGAGTCGCATCACTTAAGGGCCTATTAATAATTTGACAAGTTTTCTCAAAGATTAATTGCGGTAAGCACTGGGGTGCCATTATTTGTGGCCAAAAACTCCATAAACCAACTCAGGCTCCATTTCCTTGCTAATTTTCCACTTATCATAACGCTAATGGGAGCCGAGCTAGTCAGTGTGATGCATCGCTTGGTCCCCGTGTGTCACGCGTGACAGCTAGACATGCTCCTCGCCAGCATGAACACACTTCCTGTCCTCTAAAACATGAGCGTGTTCGTGCTTTTTGCTCCCAGCCAACCCTTTCTGCAATGACCTAACTGCGGGACCACAATTAGAGGTTATGAATCATATATTGCGTACACTGCGCGGTTAGTGACCCCTACATCCCCACTGGGGAGTTTGGATTCTTCCCCCCTCCCCCCAGCCGGGGCCTGTTAATCAGCTGGCCAGCTGGAGCACAAAGAAGTCAGTGTCCCCATGGCTGGAGTGACTGAGATAAGAGCCACCTGCTAGTCCCCCATCCAGGCCCGACTATAGGGTCCGACACAGGGATGTCCACACAGCATGCTGGGATGGAAAATTCTTGTATAATATACATTTTTATTATATATTTTGTTCCATTGGCCAACAGGATCTTTCTTGATTACCGAGGACAACAGATTTGTCATTTAATTAAAAAAATATTGCAGTTTTTCACAAGTAGTTCTGACATGAGCCAATGAGTCAAAGGCAACATACAGGATGAACTTCTGAGTGATGGATATTGAATGGTAGAAGAAAACCTTGTGAATGCCAAGCTCTCCCTTTCTGCACCACTGGTGTTTCTTTATCCTGTGCTGATCCCTTTCACACAATCCTCCCCATACACTCCATGTGTTCCTGCTTACCTTCCCCCATCCTGCCATCCCTTCATCCCTCCATTCCTCCAGTCCTCCATTCCTCCAGATCTGCTGTATCTCATTATGGGGGCCTTTAGCCAACAGGCTGGACGTCACAACTCTGCTGACACTTAAACAGCCCCACCAAGGAGCTGGCAAAACCGGCTTCTATTGCCTCAGTAAATCACCCCAGTTGTTCCACAAATGTGCAAGTGTGTGTGTGTGTGTGTGGGGGGGGGGGGGGGGGGGGGGGTGCAAGACAATGCTGTAAAAAACTAGTGGCAAGGAAAGTGAAGAAAAGAAAAAACAAACACAAATGGCCAATGGCCACGTTGTTAAGCTCACAATAGACCAAGGGTCTAAGACAATAAACAGGAAGTAAGGACAGACAGGGTTTCCTCATTGCCCCCCAACTGACCCTCTGACCTCCAGTGACCAGGGTAACCAAATATGTCAGACATGGTCAAAGGGTTGCCAACTCAGTCCTCCATGGAACCAGAGAAAAAACATGACATGTTTTCCTTGCCCCAAAACAGTTTGATGATAATCTACTTTTCGTTTCACAGAAACTTAGCATGATTGATGATTTAAAAAGTTTTTTTACAGTGTTTGATAGATTTATTTTTCGTGTCATGCGCACAAAGTGCACAACCCTCATGGGTTTACAAAATACCAAAATTTCTGTTGTAATGGTCAAACATGTTATTCCATTACAACATGACAGTTATTTTACAGCTCTTAATCTGAATATTCTTCCTTCTCTCCCAAGTTTGGCAAATAAAATCTGCTACTAAAAAGGTTCCCTTCCTGAAGCACAAAGTTTTTCAGAATCATCAAGCCAAAATAACATAAATTGAGGACATTTTACCAAAAATCCATTATATCCTATATATATATCCTTATATCCATTTTTACGTCATTCTCAATATCAATAAGCTCATACAACAAACACAGCCTGGCCTCCTTTGGAATGACATTAAATCTGATGGTGTCTAGGGTTAATGGTAATGATCCTGTCTGTAACTGTGCACATAGGGATCTTTGATTTTTGTTGAAATTATACTTCACATTGTTTATTTAGGAAACAATAAGTCTAAGTTTTTTTATACCATACATAAACGGACCATTTTTTCTCAATACATGAGAAATAATTTGCTCCTTATCTCCTGAATATCACAGCCGTGTTCTGAAAAATTAATGACAAATAAAATAAGGATTTCAACTCATTCGCCCAGGGATGACCATGCAAAATGTCCTTATTAAATATATATGTAGCATACCATATCTCCACCAATGGCCAAAAACTGAAGTACATTTATGGGACTTCCAAAAAAGATTGAATAGCTCTATGATCCACAGTGTTACAACTTCACGGAAACCCCAAACACCAGAAGTATAGTCAGACACAGCATGTACACATGAACTACAGAGTTGTGTATAAGTATGGAATCCCAGATCACCACATTGTTTAACTTTGTTCATTCCCAGTGCTCTATCCGCTGACTGAGCTAGAATACTAGACCCATTCTTCTTTATTCTTACATGTACGATGGAAGTGACTGCATATTCGTGATCAATACATGATCCGGCTTTCCTAAATTCATTTAGCTCATCTACAAGCAAACTTGTTCTCTCAAGGTGGCCTACAAGTCTGAAAGTGAGGAATACAATTGATACAAACAGCTAATAAGACTCATACCCCTATAGCTAAGTGGTAGCTTGGGATCATAGTTTGAAGATTTATGAATAACAGACTTGTGCCACTGTGTAGGAATACTAAACAGACTAAACTCATATCATTAAAGATTCATGGACGTTAGTGAATCAGGGCTCAGTTTGAGGTGTGATATTCAAGCATGTCCTCCGGGTCTTAGACGTGTGACTGGTTCAGAGAATTATTTTTCAGGCCATGACAGTGCGCCTTCCTGTTTTTTTTATACCCCGGTTAAATCCCAGCACTGAAGTTAACCCTAAATGCAAGCTTTTTAGAAGGGTAGAATGAAACATGTCCTGAATATCAGTCTCTTAGAAAAAACATTTACATTTAGTCATTTTAGCAGACGCTCTTATCCAGAGCGACTTACAGTAAGTACAGGGACATTCCCCCCGAAGCAAGTAGGGTGAAGTGCCTTGCCCAAGGACACAACGTCATTTGGCACGGCTGGGAATCGAACTGGCAACCTTCAGATTACTAGCCCGACTACCTCAACGCTCAGCCACCTGACTCCCTACATAGATTGTACTTCTGCTTTTTCGTGGCAGTCAACATCAACTATGAGAGCAAATTGCACTGAAAGTCATTGGTAACTGAACGCCTAAAGGCGCTACAAGGTACCCTAGTTTGCATTATGCAAACAGAGCATGTAAAACTGTTGTGTGTCTCTACATTTACATTTACCATCATGTGAAATATTACAGTTTACTTGTTTGCATGCTTTGGTTGTTAAATAAAATGGCTTATTATTAACATTGTGACCTACTGGATCTGCACATAGAGGGTAAGATATATGTGACACACACACACACACACACAGCGAAAGAAAGATAGAAAGAGAGGTGGTATGTCAGCTTCTGCCATCGAACACAAAGCGGGGCTTGTTCTCCCTCTGTCTGTTCGTGTTGACAATGTGCCATTCTGTACCTCCAGAGAACCTCATGTATTCCAACTCCATGCCCTGACCTGCAATCTCCCACTCAGTCCCTCCTTCACCCCTCGTCGTCTCCTTCATCCGGCACCCATCCTCTCCTTCCCATCTCTCCTACATACTGCATGTATATCCTCCCGTTTGTCTTCCTTCCTCCCACGCCTCATCACCCCTCTACATTTCCCAGCTCCCTCTACCTCCAACTTGTTTCTGACTTATCTCTCCCCCTCTACCTCTCACTCTCCCCCCCCCTTCCCCATCCTTCTCTGCGCCCCTTCCGACTCATGTATGCTTCATTTCCCCTGTCCTCTTGCATCCAAATGATCCCCCTGGCTCCGGCCCCAATCTGAATCCCTCTGCTCATTCGGACAGAGCTTGGCAGTGTTCCCTCTTCCTGCCCTGCATCCGAAAAAAGAGGGAGAGGGGGAGGTGAGAAGAGAGGGGGGAGACCATGAAATGGGGGAGGGGCCAGGGCTGGGGGTTTCATGGGGGAAGGATGGGGGATCAGGGGATTGCTAAAGAAGAACAGAGCCTGCTTTGTCGATAGCAACGGCAAATTCTCTGGTAGGACTTTCAATCATTTGCCCTCACCCCATACCCAAGTCTAGTGCCTTAATGTGATCTAGCATCAAGCCCATTTGCTGGCATTTCCCCCCCCCCATTCCCCAAAACCACTAAAGTGAATAGTGTGCACACTAATATTCTAGGCATGCACAAGTAGCCCCTCCTTTGCATCCTTTCCAAGAAGCCAGCTAAGACTGCCTGGATATTGAAATGCTAAAAGAAGCGGGACAAGAAAGCTGAACTTGGCACCAGCAGAGTGGATTCTTGATAAGTAACTTCCTTTCCACAGAGGCTTGTGGTAGCCTAAGTAAAGACAGGTATGATAAACCTCTGGACAAAGACAAATATCCCTTACTAAAGTATTCATGAATGTAAACTCGAAACAAAAACAATACTTGTTTGCATCCTCATGTGGCATTAGAAGTTCCGGAATGTCAATATTGTGACTATAATATGACTGTGGAGCCGATCTGCGGTGAGAGATTTAGTTGCCGTTTTTGTTTTCAGTTGGATCAGTCTGTCATTCTTTATGTAATCTACGAACCCAGAACCAGATTAGTCTTTATAGACCAACAGTTGCCAAGGGAATATCACGGATGGCCAATTGAACAACCGCCTCAGGCCTCCTAAACTGGCCTTGCATTAGCACACACTGATCAATGCACAGGCCTAAAATGTCAATCTGTGTATTGAAACTGTCTCTCCACCCCCCACTGTGACTAGCGCCGTCCAACCCAGGCCCATTGGACCAACACTTGGCAGGCATGCCACTTGGCAGAGTTCAGGCCTTGTCACTAGCCACAAGGACATTAACAATCCACATCATTGTTAGAACACTCTCACTGTCTGGATTGTTCTGGAATCTGGTGCACCCATTTTATGTGAGTACGCATGTTAGGAGAAGTACTTTGGTTTCTATCTTTCGGTCACGTTAGGTCTCTAGTGACACGACAGGGAGAGCCTCCACAATGGTCAGCTTCACCATCGAACAGCTACCCTGAAACCCCTAACACTCTTTGGATGTCCACTTTGGTGTTTCCGTTTGGCACACTCATGTTACACAGATAAATGTTGTATGCAGATATCAAACCACATTTGAATCCTTTTACAGGATTATAGAGCTCCTAGGATTCTACTATTGGTGGTATTTCAAGTTCCCCAACACCCTTAGGGCTAATGATGACATGGCTGGTGTATTATGGCTGGTATATTCAGTTTCAACTGTGTTGAGAAAGGGATGAATAAAAATGGCTCTATTAGACTCAATGTTATTAGACCCCTCTAGGGATTCCTGTAACGACACTTGGACTTTCACCTAACGTTCAGAGAGAGTTTTAATAACCTGCACGACCGCTATCCAGGAAACAGTAAGTGCTAAACAGCAGGGGGTGGTTTGTGTTGAGGAGGTTGATAATTATTCTTAGTTTACATATCACCTAAATAAGGTCTTGTTTATATGTCTGTACTGAAACGTTGACTATTCACAGAGTGGAACCAACTACAGTCAAGAGACATAGGAGTCTGAAAAATGACTTCAACTAATAAAATAAAAAGTAAAACCTTATTCAGTATTACTCCCAGTTTCCCAAGTACACTTATCCCCAACAGTATGTTTGGTGGAAACTATTTTCTTGAAACCTGAGCCTGCTTAATACACCCCAAACACACCTGAAACGAAACCATAATCATCTCTAAAACAGGTTCCCTTTCTTTGTTACTCAACCCAAGTCGCTGGGGCAATATTTATCCTATGAGAGGTAATTAAGCACAGGAGTACCTGTGAGACCCCCACGCCCCACCTCCCGCTCCCCCTCCTGGCCCTGTCATTTTCTCTTAGGCCCCTATTCATCTTGCCCTCCCTAGATGGCACAGCCAAGCTGATTCACTCCCCCGACGAGGGGCGGCCCTCTGAGGAGCAGCAGGGCCGGCTCAGTGCACCCTGCCTGGGACCTTATTTATGGACCCCCCCCCAACCCTCCAACCAAGCCCTCCCACCCGTCTCCAACCACCTCCACACACACACACACTCACCTCCTCCATCTCCAAATCACATGTTGGCTCCTCTGGGCGGAGATTGGTTTTCTGGTGGGGCCTTTTCTAAGGAACCCTTTCTTCTGGGTCACAGAGCTGAGGTGACCACAGGAAGTTGTTGAGAGGTTTTCCAGCCTGGGCACATGGAGCTGTCTCACCACAGGAACTTCCTCTTTGGGCAGGGGACGTTTCAGCAGCACCAGCAGTAGCTCCAGGCCCTCCCACACATCTCCCTCAGAGCATGTAAGGAATACATGTCAGCATGCATTAAAGATACCGTATAATCAATGTTAGAAAATATGAGTAAATAGACTCTGCAGTCCACAAACCTATACAATCTCATATTAAGTGTGATGATCGCTACAGAGGCGATGGTCTTTGGGAATTCCATAAAATATTGAGGGTTTTTTCCCTGTTCGATTTATTTGTGCAATGAATATCAAGCGTAAGATATGGTATCTGTTTTCTCTGAGACAAACAAGCTTTTCCCTGCCTCATTTATTTTTCATGCACTCTTGACTCAAACATGGATTAGAAGAGCCACCTCAGGAGGCACTGCAAGCCAACGGTGTTTGCTGCACCTCTACTCTATAGAAACAAGGACGCTGCTCAAGGACAAAATGTGGGCGCAATCAGAGTGTTGTAAGTGGAATCCACACTCAATCAACTGAAGTGTTTGCCTCTATGTTCTGTATTAATCAAGCCGAAATTCCAAGCAGAAGGAATTTTGTTTTCTTTGGCTGTGATCCAGTGCCATTTCAAGGCCCTTCTCACTGAAATGACATTTTAAGTGTGTGGCTTATTTGACAAACATCTGTTAGTGCACACTCCATTAATACGGTGATAATGTTATATTCCCCGATATTCGGGAATATAAAACGGCCAAATCCAAATCTTCGCAAACAGAACACCTTTTGTTCCTTGAAATATTGCACCTGTGTTTGCCTCTCGGACGATTCCGTTGGCAGAAAAGGGATTCCTTTCTCCCTCCTCTTGTCAGGTTATTTTGAATCCAGAGGAATCTCAGGCATGCTGACAATCTCTACTGCCATTGACAAATTTCTTTCTTCGGGCCGGGTGCAAGAACTCACCTTGGCTGCCATCAGCAGCTTGTCAGTGTTGCACCTGCACTCTGTAACAGGACACCACGGCTCGCGAACCCTCATAGTTGTGTGACAGGCTCAAGAGATCAATTTCCGCCCGTCAGAGATTCATAGGCATTGGTCGTTGTTCGAACATGGCGAGGCTTAGGGGGGTTTATGTTATTAAGGAAGATGTGGTAAAAAACTTGAAATGTGTCTTTACTTTAAAGAACATTACAGATTGGATTAGGGGTTGCTGGTGAGGTTATTTGAGTAAATCAGTCTCAGAAATGTGAATTTATTTGATGGGAATATACAACCTTTTTATAGACCTTTGTTTACTAGTTATTATAAATTTATAATCAGTAAACATTAGTTCCAATTCTGCAACCCCCCCCCCCCCCCCCCCCCCCCCCTCCCGACCCCCAAGAAAGCTATTGCTGACACAGTTATGGGGGTAATCTGTTTTTAATGGAGTTTAATTGTTCATGGTTTCATCACATCTGTTCATGCAGCAGACCTCTCACTTATCCATTCCACCATCGGAAGAGAATGTGCAGCACAGCTGTTGGCTTTTTATGTCTTCCTGTGCCTTTCACCAGGCACATAACACCCACATAAAAACACCTTCTTTACAAAGAGTAGAAGAAAGAGAAGACCGGAATATTCGGCAGAAAAAAAAAGAAGCCGAACAAATCCAACCCACATGCTAAGCAAACACGCCGAGATCTAGAAGTACTCAAACACCTCCATTTAAACACACCAGAGAATCTCAAATGAACTCGCCACTAAGAGATATAACAATATATTCATTACATTGGTTACTACGATATACACATAAGCAATCCTAACTCTAACCCTAACCCTATACTGTGAGAACCCGGATCCAGTTAAGTTGGCTTGACTTGAGCGCTCTTTTGGTCCTGGTTAACCACCACATGTCTGAAATCTGTTTGAGATTAGCCCCCTAAAAATAAATCAACAGAGGAATGTTTTTGTGCGCAGGGAGATATGGGGGCCAGCTTGAGCTCCAGCCCATCCCAACTGCTCCAGGGGAGACCTCCTCCGCAGCGGGGATTCACAGGGTCCACTCCAAATCCTTTCGGAAATTGCTGGTTTGATCAAATAACATGGCAGGAAACCACTCGAGATTTCACAATCTCTGTGTGCATGTGTGTGGTTTCTTGTCTGTGTCATCCTGGGCCTGGGTGGTAAACAGACAGAGAGCGATGCAGCTGTCTCCTGTCTGGTCTGTGCTCGCACGACCTCTTCGACTTCAGATGGACTATACTGTATCTCTGTCCCTGTCAAGACGTTCCTTTTTACAGACAGAAATCTGTTAGACCAACTTGTGAAGGTGTGTGCTGCTTTGGATAACAGTTTTGCATACCATGATGAATATTGGTTCGTTGGTTAGTTGGCTGGAGGAACAATGTTGTTATTCTGGGAAAGAACCAGGGGCTTTGTCCTTCATATCGATCTGTACTGTCGCATCAACGTAACCACCATGTTTGCATGGTCTCCACATGACTGATGTCGACACCACAGTAGTGTACATGAAATGTCACTTTCACTTGCAAATGCCCCTCCGGTATCTCTCTGCTGGGTTTTGAATATGAGTCCACGCCTGAAAGGCTCCATTCATCTTTGAAGCTGGTGGAACTGACATGTGGCCCTTCTTAGTCAACAAAGCCTGAAATGCGCAAACATAAACAAATTGGTATACAGGACTATGAGGACATATTTTCCTACACTTCGATGACCTGTTCCTTTCTGTACCACCTGGAGGCATGCAGAAAACCCCTAAGTCAACATCCAAAACATTCCCTCTTATCCTCCATTCTCGATCCATGGAACTCTTGTTTATTATTGTCATCCACACAAGGGAATAACATGTATCACCAATTGTATTGCAACACCCATTACATTCCAATATCCTGATATTAGCTAAGACATGCCATAATGTAAGCATGCTTTTTGCTGACATGCTAGGAACAAAGTCAAGAAAGCTGCTGCAGCGTCATATTTGAGAACAAAGTTAATGTGTACAAGACTTTGATTCTCACACATTAAAATGACTTTTATTTTAGGTTCAGGCAAACTTAGTTCACCTATTGCATAAATCTCTCCCCTCTCTCTCTCTCTCTCTCTCTCTCTCTCTCTCTCTCTCTCTCTCTCTCTCTCTCTCTCTCTCTCTCTCTCTCTCTCTCTCTCTCTCTCCCTCTCTCCCTCTCTCCCTGTCTCTGTCTTTCTTACACACAAACACAATCCAATCTAGTGCAGAACCCCCTGACCACACTAAGTCCCCTCTTTATCTGTATCTCCCTAACTGGGGAGCGGGGGGGATCAGTGTTGCTTTAGGACAACAATTGGCCCTAAGCTGTAAAGCACATCCAGCGCCCAAATGTCGCCATAAAATGCTCGCTGGTTAATGATTTGCCAGCACAACGCCCCACTTCCTGCAGAGGATTGATGTTAAATGCTGTTATTAGTCTTGCCTCTCCAGCCGCCATTGTCTGCAAACTGGGACAGAGAGGGTTTGAAAGGCTACAGTCAGCCTTTTATTACACAACGTGTCAATCAGGCCGCTAGGCTAGGCTATCGTTGCTCTGCTACTTTATGCAATATCTCTGAACCCGTGCCTGCCTGACCAACCCATACAGACACAAGCACACACAACTGTAAATGATTGACTTCCCTCTCTACTGGGTGAAACACTAAGCATACACTGTACGCTAGCCTGGGGAGTGTGCTATCTCGAAGATTGCAGAGCGGAAGCCATGGTGAGGTGTGGTGGTTGACTGAACCGCCCACTCTTTCATCAAAATCCCAGCTGCAGTGTGTTGAAGACAGGTATTTTCAATCTGCTGTGTTGTGCGTCTTGGTGGCGAAGGCCCATGTTATCCACTTGATGGGATTTCAATCTAAATATACCTCACCTCATTTAAATAAGGATGTTCTATTGCAGGATTTGAGATTCCTCTGTCAGTACAACTTTCCCACTGTCAGGACCTCTTATACATTGATCAAAGGTGTGTTTTTATGTTTTGCCTTTCCTTTCCATTAGGATCGCAGTAAGCCTACCTCCAGATTTCCTCCCCTCTGCCCTGACATCCTCTCCTGCAGATCCACTCAGTCTCCAGTGTCTGTCTGCCTCTCTTCCACACTAATTAGAGCTTAGCCTGGCTTTGGCTAACCAGCACTTCCCTTCAGGCCTGCTAATCTATCAGCAGAGCAGGCAGCCAGGGTCCTCCTCCCTCTGCCCTCCACAGGCCCCAGAATCATTTGCCCCAAAGCAGGTTGTTCAGTTGGAGGTGTTACCGAGATATAATTTGGACTGACACCCCTTATGCAATGCAGTGTTCTTCTTTGATTTCACAGCAGGGCTGTCCCTGGGTTCACCCTTAGTGACTAGGATCGTGCGTTCTACAAATGGGGAAACAACATCAACTATATATTCAGGTGTTCATGGTTCGCGGTCTGTTAATGAATGTTTGTTATGAATGGTGGGGCTTTGAATAGTTGTTGTGCTTGTTTTGGTCAGACACAGGAAAAAGGAGCTCTAACATGTTGAGCCACTGTGTCACAACTCTGGCAGGCAATCTCACTAAGAGCAACATCTCTCTGTAAACACATTCATTTGTGACAATAAAACCCACAACTTCTGACACCAGTGTAAGTTCACTGTGCTACTTCCTGCGAGACACTTGTGCATTTACTGTCACTTGAACCAGTGTTACCATAGCTACCATGGCTACGTTTTTGCCTTCAGATGGAAAACCACAAGAAACTAAGTGAAAACAAGGTATCTATTTGAGAGAAAAGGCCAGTGCAAACAAAAACAAAAAACATCCAAATCCTTATATGCACTAATTTGTTCTGAAGTATACTTCAGTCCCTATCTAGCAAATAATATTTTGCAACAAAAATGTATAAATACTTCACCTAAGCTGAGAGCTGATGTGATTTAAACCCGTCAGTGCTACTTTGTAATGACTCGCCAGCACGCCTCACTTCCTGCAGAGGATTGATTTGAAATACTGTTATTAAATTCTGATACCAAACTTTCTGACAGATGATTGTGTGCATGTTTGTGGATGTGTATCTCTCCCTCCTCTTTCCCTAGTCTCTCTATCTGCTCTCTCTCTCTCTCTCTCTCTCTCTCTGCATAGCTGTTTGATTGCTTAAGCCCAGTGGTCAGACAATGCGGGCATAAAGAATAGCCGCTTCCTTCCTTCCTTCCTGTCGAGTGTTCTGCCTTGGTGAGCAGATTCAATAGCACTTCGCTTCACAGCAACGGTGGAGCGCGGGGGGACTGGCTAAAACCAACAAAGGGCCATTCTGGGGCCTTTTCCAATTGCTCCCTCTGCCAAGTCATTTCTCTGATGGACAAACAAACAAACTCTCTCTCTGGACGAGTGAGCATCTGCAAGATGGTGCGTGAGGGTTGGTTGCGTGTTGTGGAAGTTGCTGTGTGGTTACCTAGTGGTAAATGGTTTGGAGGGAAATGCGAGGTTGTAGATTTGAAAATAATTGACGTTTACGGAAATAGACACACACCGATGTGTTTTCACCTATGCATTTGTGTGGACATGAACATGCAAGGCCTTTGTACACAGACACATTTGCACACGCACGCACACACACACACAGACACACACACAGACACAGACAAGAACATCACCCTATGAGAATACCAAGTAGGGGCAGGTAGTTGAGAGGGATTGGAGAGCCTAAATAGCTCCGACCATTGAAAATAGGATGAATACACAAGAGGCTGAATACGGGGTAAACTGTTATGCCTTTGTCATTCAAAGTGATGTCTTTAACCCTTTGCAGCCCCTCTTCCCAACCACCCCGAACTGCCTTTTCCTCTATTCACCATTAAGACAATAAGATGGGAGAGCTGTGACTTGAAAAAAGAATAGAAAATGCTCAAATGGGATCGTTTTTTTCTTTACTGATTATTTAGGGGCAGGGTGTAATTGTACAAAGGTATGGTGAACTGTCACTCAAGCCCAGAGATGGATAACAAACAAGTGTGTGCAGGTCGGACTCGGCCTGTCAATCACATTTTTTTTTACAATGCCTGCTATGTTACATGTGCTGTCAACAAGTGACAAGGCTTATGTTTCACACACTTCGCCTGCAGGAACATTCAAAACCCAGGAATTCCTGCAAAACTTTGATGGAAAAACAAGAGTAAATCCTTTTCTTCTGAAGGCATTTCCTGATTCACAGAGCTCAAAATCTTAAGCCCTGTATCTGTGTTAGCGCTTGATGACAACATCAGATGTACGTAACATGCATGTGTGATGTGCCTTCATCCCCTTTGAATTTCGAGAAGACGACCACAGCAAACAAAGTGTTGCCAAAGCTACAATTGATGTTTCTCGTAATGCAGAGCAACTGCAACTCACAGGCCTAAATGATTAAACCAAAGCCAGATGTTACCCATTGGGGCCTGGAGGAGGTAACCTCCTCGTGCTCCTTCCTTATTCAATATCTGTAATCACTGTGAACAAATGGCCCAAACACTAGTACAAGATTTAGTAGGTTAGCAGTCTTACAGGAAAGCTTTGCTCCATTGACATTTGTGTGCACACGTATTTGCATTTGCAGTGAACTTAGAGTACTTTCATTTCATACATTTGTGACCAATGTTGTCCAATGCTACAAACAAGTA
Source organism: Osmerus eperlanus (assembly GCF_963692335.1). NCBI lineage: Eukaryota > Metazoa > Chordata > Actinopteri > Osmeriformes > Osmeridae > Osmerus > Osmerus eperlanus. Next base: position 7,935,691 of record NC_085038.1, read on the forward strand.
TTAGATCAGAATGGAACGAGAAAAATCCTGGTTCTCCATCACAAGCTTGACATCCTGGGGATTTTAAGCAATGAAACATGTGGGGCCAGTCAGGGCAACCCTGTATGGTTGTGTGCATTCATAGCATCTGGTCCACAGGAAAAATGGACCAGTTAGTTACTGCTCTACCCCCCCAACAACAGGACTGCATTGAAACGAAAGCAGTCAACAATTCTAATTTATGTCTTAAGTCAAACTTTTGGTAAGATCTGATTCAGATTTATGCTGTCAGCATTTCTCACAATGTAGTTTCCAAATGAGGGATGGGATATGTGGCCCCTGGACTCCACAAGTCAATCATTTCATCAGAAACTAGGTGAATACTAGAACCATACCATTCTGTCAGAAAAATGCTAAAATTACGATATACACCAAATGACCTTCAACTGATGGTACACAGATTGGTCTCCTTAGAGACTAAAGGAGATCTTGCATGCACTCACACAAAAACGGACCAGTCATGTTTTAATTTCAAACGTTAATATATTTTTTTCTAATTCATAGTGAACATATGCATCCATCTTTACACCCTACAAGTCATCCTACTTTGCAGCAACAACAATAACAGGGTGATGTCCTTATGATGCTTCTCAAAATAAATATTTCATTATAAAATAATAAACCTTCAAATAAATATTCTTTACACTAAACAATGTTGACATTAGAAAATAAAGATTTTCTTATAGAGTCACTGTACAATTTACAAGTAGAGTTGAAGGGATAAGAATTTTTTAAATGTTGTCTCTTGTAAGGCAATTATATAAAATGATTGATATACATTCCAAATGAATGTACAACATTATACATGTATTATAATTCATATATATGGATTTATCAAGGTGCCTCTGGTTTGGCAAAATATTTTTTTCACAGTTGAAATATTATATATACAAAAATAAAATATCTCTGAGAAAGTCATTTGCTAATTTACATACTTTGCAATTACTATACACATACAGTTAGTCAGGAGTGTCTGTCCATAGCATATCAGTTGTATTAAATGTCAAAGGGGCTAACACTTGGGAGTTTGATTACAACAATACAAAATGAGGGCACTTGGGGAAACAGCATCCCTTGTAAGAACCATTCATGGAAATAAAGAACCCTACACAAGGCACAGTAGACAGCCTTGCCAATACCCCCATAAACGTCTGGCTACAGAATAGAAACTTGAGGGTTTCAGTCGACAGGAGCTGTCATCCTCATCCATGAACCCCAGACCCCCCCCAACGCTTAACGCCAACAGTGAACTATATTAGTGTTCTTACACCGGCACCCCGGGCGCTTGACACGGTCGTAGCAGCTCTGGCACACAGCGAGACACCCTCTGCCCGGGAGGTAGCACAGCAGGCAGGGGAGGCACAGCGAGAGGCCTCCGATAGCCGACCAGCGAAGGCAGCAGTGGGACTGGCTGCAGGAGAAGGGCTTGTCGGCGCACGTGTCCTCGTCGTCGCTGGAGCAGTGGTAGAAGAGGCCCTTGATGCAGCACACGCAGCTGCCGTACTCCACCACGTTCTGGGCGGAGCACACGCAGCGCCGGTTGCACATCCAGAAGGAGGGGAGGGCACGGGGGCACGCGCACTCTTTGCACTTGCACCTGCCGCAGGTCTCGCAGCGGTAGGCGTGCTTCCCCGGGGCTCCGTCGCCCGTTTTGTCTCCGCCACGCACGGGCGTGGTCAGAGGCTTCAACTCGTCCTCCTCCTGCTCCAGCCGCTTGGGCTGGGTTCGAATGATGCGCTCACCCACCACAGGGCTGCCCAGAAGCCTCTGGCCGGAGGCTGTGATACTGGTCCTAATGCAGCTTCCGGAGTCCACTGCGTTAAGGGAATGCGAGAGTGTGTCTCTGGAAGTGATGGAGTGTGTGGTGTTGAGTTGGTTTGGGGAGAGTAAGTTCCTCTGGTTCAGCCCCTGATTCTCCGACTGTTCATTGTTCACCAGTCCCTGGGTCAACAGGTCGTTCTTCTGCTGGCTGGGCTGGGACACAGGAGGCCTGGGAGCCACAGTAGGTCCGTCCGTGTACTCATTGCTACTCCTGGTTACTCGGATCTGGTCCAGTGAAAGAACAAGGGCTTGTTGGCCGGGGCTTTCCCCAGGATCAGGAGGCCCATCCTGGGCATGAGAAGGCTGATGCAGCCTCCCAGTGTCATGCAGAGTGGGCAGCAAACTGGTCGACCCTCCACCACCGCCATCGCTGTTGTTGCCATTTTGTGATGTGGTCTCCATCTTGGCTCTGAAGAAGGACCCCTCCGGCTGGCATTGAACACATCTGAAGTCCTACAGGAGAGACAAGCCGATATCTATAAAACCCAGTTGAATTAAAATAAAAGCTTCCCTATGTAAATCGTAACTGATAGTACAACGGCATGGCACACACATTGGGTAGGCCTATGCAAATGTCAACACACCACCCACTGATATTTGCATTCAGAGTTGGGTTGGGCCTATTCAACCACAGAACTGTAAAGTTGACCCACTAACTTCATTTGCCCAGGCTGACATGGATAGAAAGTTAAATGATACATTTCAATTAGAAAGCAATCCCTAGAACAATGCTCAACTGTATTAGCAGAGGGACGGCACAGTTCAGTTTGAGTCATCCCTACTGTTAGTAACAACCAAAAGTGAAAATGTCAAACTTTCCCAACAAAGACATTAGCCATTTCCAAGGCCCCAGGCTACAAATCACATTGTGCTGGTGAATTGATAGACACACTGACTACAAGAAGTCGAAAACCCCCAAAAGGTGTGCATGAGCAAGTTGTTGTCCCTCACTCTTAACACAATGGTGGCATCATTTAACATGACAAATGGCTTTCAGCAAAGTTTTCCATTGGGAAGCCACAAGTACTTTCATGATGGGAGATGTGAAGGGAAAGAAGAGGTAGCATAGAGAACATGAAAGCAATGTGATGGAGAGTAGGGAGGTTTGGGACCCAGCCCAAGACAAAGCTGAGGCTGTCATTGTGGTGTTTATGAACAAATTACATTTGTCAGACGCCATGAGAGCTTTCATCAGTGCACAACCTTTAATGCCTTAACCGTTCTCTGCAAGTGTGTTTGATAGAAAACACGAGCAACAACAGTCATTGGGTGGGGCTTCTAATAGACAAATGGTGAGACAAGAGGTAACAGTATTTCCCATATTCAAATTCCATAATTATTACTTTTCTATAACACTTTAACAAGCCATGGACATCAGAATACTTGTAAAATCCTTCCACATATAATAAAACCAACTATTGCCTGCAATGATTTCCTTAAATCATCATTCACTTTCATGGCACAATTGTGTCACCTTTACTTTACATATCACCCTGTTCAGCTTGTCAACTTCTTAGAACTTTAGGATGTTTTTGAGTTAAGATACTTTCTGTTGCGTTTACAAACTTAAGAGGTTGCTCACGAAGCCCAGGTGTGGAAAAGTAAACAACGGGTTGTCCTTTCAAAGATGCCACAATACTTTATCTGCCATGTGGTCGTCACCAAGTGGCGAATATGAATGGACTGGCATCAAGAGCAACTGACAGGGTAAGATGGCCCAATGCCCACAGGGGTATAGCCTAAAGATGGTTTGTTTTTGTAGGCTAAAACCCCAAACTCAATACTACGCCGTCAGTTCAGTCACAGTATAAATCTAATAGCCATCTATCGCGCGTCATTTTAACGCTGCAAAACTATAACATTCTTAAGGACTTGGGGACTAAAGACTACCCAAATGTGACACTTTTCCTAAATGCAACTGTAGCCTCAGGAGGGAAATAGCGCTGATAAGAAAATAATTGAATTGCGCGGGTAGCATGACATCCTAGAGAGGATGAGGATAACGTTGGGGCATTAGTCGGGTCTGGTCGGGAGCGGGCGGGCTGATTCGAGAGAGATTGCGAACTCGGTCTCTTGTGCAAAGTTAAGTAATCTTCAAACTTTGAATCGTACCTGAAAAACCAACGTCAACGTTATGCTAAGCACAACTCACCGTCTTCTCAACAATTCAACCTCCTTTTGCGTAAAAGAATCCAAATTCTGAATGTTTATTCCTACATAAAATAATTTAAAAAATCCATCTGTTAAATCCAAAGCTGCGATAATGTAGTTTACAGTAGGCCTAATAGTCCCGAGTCAAGATCATTTCAAGAGAGGGAAAGAGTAAATCCCACCGCGAGAACACGAGGCGAAAGACGGCCAAAAACTTATCAATCACCGTTTCTTGCAGGCGCTCCACTTTTTTGAGAAATAGAAAACAAGAGAACACGAGTGAGTTGCTTTCAAAGTTTACAAAAAACGCACCCCAAAGCTGTTTGGATAGTTCTCAGAATTTGTCGCTGTACTTGATGAATATATGGTTGCATTGAGCAGTGAGCTGCTTTCAAGTTTTTCTCGTCTTGTTTTTTCCTCTTTCCGGAGAAGAGGTCGGGTTTATGCTGTAAATGGCGTCATGTGGAAGTGAGGGGGAACAGGGCAGTTGTTGTTTCAGAGGATATCTCGTATCCGGTCCTACCTCATTGGCTGTGCAGGACTCGCATTCACACCCTGCGCCCATCAACTGTTCCCAACTTCAGGGGGACAGGAGACATTCCTAATGACAAAACACCCAATAAGCACAATGTGCTCAACGGATTTAACACTCTCCCCCACTCTCTACAGTATGCTAGAGACACATTTAAGTCAACCAGAACTACCATTTAGTGTTTGCCTTACAGCATCATATAGGCCTTCTTCCCTTAGGACCACTGTTTACAATTTGTTTAAAAATCAGATCTCTTGCAAGACGTGACAAAGCAACATCTTTAAAGGACACAAATGGTCATTTATGGCCAAAGGTCACATAGCTTGAGGCAGCCAGCACATTGCACAATGCTTAAAACCACATTATTGCACATTGCCATAATTTGTAATATAGTGCTGTCAAAAATACAAAAAATTAACAAGAGGTGGCCAAATTAGATTGTTTTGATCTATGGTTGGTATTTGGTTTGACTGCAAGTCGCTCTATTCACACGCTTATTGCAAGCACTTTTGCAAAAGAACCCATAGATCTTAATGTGTTAAAATCCATGCAAAGATAGAGAAAAGGGACTAATGAAGTCACTAACATCTGCATCACAATACAACTCTGTGGGGATATTTGGAAAGCAGTGCCCTCTTATGGCCTACAGACACCTAGCACAGTAAAATCTAGAGGACTGACATGTTCCAAACACTAATTGTAAGGGATAAATGTAGTTGTCTGTGATTAGCTATTGGTGTGTATTGTGTTTTTTGCCTTCTACCTTTTAAATGCCTCAGGTTAATTTCTTGTAGCCATATTGTAGGTGATATAGATATCTGCTGTTGACTCATTTGTGTTCACAGTCATCAAAGCAAATGCCAGTCCCCCCTCTCACTAACATAATCACCTTAAACACTACAGACACGTGGACCTGGTTCTCTCCATGTAGAAAATTACACAAAACAACTTGACTCAGGACTGCTTATGAAGTTGACAAAAAAGAGGTCCACATTTAAGGAGGGAAAGCCAAATCATAGCTTTAAATTCTTAGAGACTGAGCATGAGAGAGAGAGCAGTGTGAAGGGAGATGCACGTTGCATTTAGGCTGGTAAAATAGAAAGTGGTCAAGGTATGATTGCTATAGTGATGAATGGCTCACTGTGCTGGGAGAGTTCCCAACTAGCTTGAGACACTGTGACCTCCAGCTGAGGGGGAGCATTGTTAGGGCCTCCCATTCAGGGAAAAGGTAAGTGACAGGCCTATTGTCTGGCTGGGACTCCCACTGCTCTATGGGCCCAGATTCCCTGCTCCAAATGTTGTCAGCCTTGGGAGAGAGAGAGGAAGGAAGGGGAGAGGGGTAAGAAGGAGAGGAGAGGACACTTAGGATGCTCTGTTTCAAATGCGGTCAATAACAATATCCCACCCCTCGACTCCCCACCCCCTCACACACACACACACACACACACACACACACACACACACACACACACACACACACACACACACACACACACACACACCACACACACCACACACACAATCCTTAAAAAAAAATTAAGGAACAGGACTGCCCCCTCTCCAATCCCCCCTGACTTCAGCTGTGTTTCCTGTCTTCACTGCTGGGTCCCTGCCATCCCAAAATAACCCTGAAGCCATACTTCAAACCCTGCTTCCTGAACCATACAAGGAACAGCTGTCCCACTCTTTTTCTCTCTCCCCCCTCTCCCATTTTTCCATCTTTCCACTCACAAGATAAAAGGAGATGCCGAGGAAGCAACCCATGCAGAGTCTTTGGGTTTCAGGCAAAAAGAGATACCTGACAGGACTCCATTCTGACTGTTCAAAGCCCACCACCGCGCCGACATCTCCGAAATGAGCACCTCCATGCTGAAGCCGCTGATGAAACATAGATGCAGGAGAGATGAGAGCTTACTGAGGAATAAAGCGAGGGCTCAGTTACACTATCTGGAGTCTCCCAGTTTACAGTGTTTAGCATCAAACTAAACAGGTGTGTGTGTGTGTGTGTGTCTGCGTTTATGAGTGAGCGAGATCAATATAAAACACGGCCTCGTGCAATTGTTTAGCATGCAAGCCGACGACACAGTGAGGGGAGGTTTAAATTAACGAAACGGAAGAAAAAAGAAAGTTGATAGGGAAAGAGAGCGACAGTGAGACACAAACAAAATAGTATCTGTCTCAAGTTCCAGTAACCTAAAGTGACTGCCCCAGCCAGCCCTGAGCTGAGGAAGGAAGCAGAGTATGGCATGCCCTGTAATAAAAGCTGCATACATCTGCAACACACACTTTGATACTCCAACCAGAGAGCCTCTCGAAACTATAATGGAGGACTCAGAAGCCTGTTAGTCCAATTATGAGCCGGGTATGTACGGTCATTACTGCAGGTCAGATGGAGAATGCAGGAAGTTTAACCTATTATTTAAATGCCTGTCTTCTACCTCTCTCTCCACTGACGTCCCCCATAATAATATAGGCCTAGCTCCTGATCATTGCCAGGTTGAGACTAATGAGAACATCCTGGCCTCTGATTGGGCTCTAGGTACAATTACCCTGCGGAGAGTTCAGTTACATCAGGTCAGGATACACAGCAATCACGATCCGTTCAGGTCACAAGGCAGGGGTAAGATGTTGTGACAACTGTGCTTTCGATGCAGTCATCTTATGATTAATGGTGTGTGTATTAATAACACAGCATGAGGCCTCTGTATTGCACAGATACAATATTTTATTTTTTATGGGAGGCAATTTTTATTTATTTTTTAATCTTGAACCTGAATCACTTCAGAAGCTGAATAAATTCTCTCATCATCCTCATCCTTTTTGGTTAATGTCTTGACTATCTGCAACTCAAGCTGAGGCACCTTTCCATTTTTATCTGCTGAATACCTCGTTTCCAAGTATAGCCTGCAAACTGGTGATCCACATCCTAAGACACACACCTGGATTTGTAAGAACAAAGTTGCTGTTATTCAGTTAAACTTCCTCACAAATCGAGAGAAATCACCCATTTCCCTTTGCACTCCGGTCTTGCCATACAAACGTAATGGTATCCATCATGTTAACTGATTTGAGTGAAAATATCCACGGATCCTAACAGCAAGAGGATCCAGGGTGTAGTCATATCCCCTCTTAAATTAAAGAATAAATCAAGTGTGTTTATTCATTAAATAAACATGCCTAATCTCCCTTTAAGTGCTTCATTTAACGGTGTAAACATGACTTTGGAGAAGAACTGCGACCCAGTCTTCCCAAGACAGAGTTTGGACTGTTTGCGTCTGTGGAATGCCAAAGTCTCTCGTTAAAATGTATTAAAGGAAAGACCTTGGTCTGCAGGCTTCCTCTATTACTGGCTCGTGGGCACATACTCTCTCTGCTGGATACAGGTAGCATGTCTACATTGCTGGTGTTTTATGGACACCCAAAGACACAGCCAAGCTTTGTTCCCCAGGCACCCCATGTTAAACCACTCTCTCCCATCAGCACAGAGGGCGTACTGCTACTGACTCCCCAATATAAACGGGACATAGATAGCCAATGGAATAGATAGAATAGAAGCCATGATGATGATGTGACCGTCATGATGACGTGCATTTGCTGTGGTCTATTATCTGCTGTACTGATTGTGTCAGATATGCATGTTGGAGGCTGCAGTGTTACAGATGTCTCTTGATCTTTTTCTGATGTGTCATGTGGTTGGGATGTTGCTGGATGTTGCTGAGAGGATGCCTGGCTGGTGACACCCTGTACGTGTCAACAAGTAACACAATCTCTCAGTGTCGAAGGCCACGCGGTATAATTAGACTGTTGCCTTTCTTCCTGTTTCACAGGAAATTAGATGTCATAGTATGTCGACCCAGCATTTGTTACCTCTTGTAGCTGTTGTAATGTGTTTCACAACATCTCGCTTACTCAAGCAATCAGGCATGATTCCGATTTTCAGCTCGTTGATTTTTGCGAGACAAGCATTTGAATGAACAATTTCAGTGTTTTACATTGATTTATCTTAACCTTGTTAATGCTCATTATACTAAGGGTAGTGGTCTCTACCTTGCAGCAAACGTGTTCTCTCCAACAAAAGTCAAATTGGTCTGTTCGTCTAAGTCACGAACATTGCATTTAAATGTGCAGTGCCCTTTCACTTATTCATCAGTAGGAGGTTCAAGGGCTGTCGTAGAATCATCCCCCTAATTTACTCTCTATCAGGTTAATAGCATCATTATTTCCAATTAGCTATCTTAGACTGGAGCTAGACACAAATAGACATGGCGCCTGTCAACATAGTAAATAAGCGTTGTGATTGATCTCTGCCCCTGGTGGTGCTCTTTACTATAAAATGTCACTACATATTTGATTTGTCTTTATATGGATACAGCTTTATTGGTAAAATAACAAGGTTCAAGAAAGAGCTCCACAGTATTAATGACCATTCATATCACTCACATTTCCAAGACTAACTGGAACTACATCAGAGGCTTTGCTAGAGCACCAACAGGATCCTGCATTGTCGCCATCAAACATTGTGTGAACCACACAATTGGAACAGTTCTAATCGCCGGTCTAAGAGCAAGTATGCATATGAGGCAAGGAACTCCCTTCACCCACAGCAAAAACTGCAAAAATAATCTAGTTGCCATGACAACCTCTTACACTGAATGTGCACCAACATATTGCTGCTCCCAAAGAGAGGTGATAAGAAAACTGTGAACATAACGATGTGAAAAATGTGACAAAAGCGTGAAGGTGTGACTATAAATGTCCATTCTGTTAGGAAGAGAAGATCACCCTGTCATAAGAGCCAACAGGAGAACACTGTAGTTGCAGGGACTTGGATAATACAAATCAAGCTTTATTTTGGATGGACACACACCACAGTGAGGGGTGTGTTTGCAACAACCCCCCCCCCCCCCAAACAAGTCACATCATATAATCACAGAGCAGTCACACCCCCACCTCTCTCTGCTGTTACCAGGAGGAACATTTGATTTCTCCCTCATAAGTCTCCCATAATGTAATATTGCCAGAACTAAATTGCTCTGATAACCTTTATCAGCACAGAGGTGAAAGACCTGAAACGTGGAGCAGTTAGTCCTCTCTGCTGGAGAGAAACCCCAACTCAGGGGATGCTAGATATTTTCCCTCTGGCATGGCCACAGACACCTCCATGGTTTCCTGAGCCATTTGGAACCATGCCAGGCAACAAGGGAATGTTTAGGAAGACGGAGGGTGAATCGGAATGATCCTCTAGCCGGATGCCTGTCACGGACTTGGGGTTTTTCACAATCGAGCCCCTTTGCTTTCAATAGATCTTTGTTAAGTCACCCAAGAAGGACGTATCAAATACCCAGGCCTCTTGGCAGTGGCTGTGCTAGTCTGGATGCCTGGGCTTTGAACAGTATTTCAAATCCTAAAGACTTGCTCTCCCCTAGCCTTGTTTTTCTTCCTCTGGGGAGAATGAGAAAGGATTTGATGTCTGATATATGTGCTTTAAACCCCCACTTTTTCTCAGTCCAAGAACGGAATCTTATCAAGCCATTATTTCTCTAGAACTGAGAAAAGAGATAGAAGGTTTTTGGCAAATAAAGAGCATTTCCTCTCAGATAGTGATCTGTCTTTCTGCCTGACCTTTCCATCCAGGCAGCCGATACAATAATGCATGCGTGGCGTATTGACCCGTGAGTGTGAAAGGCTGCTGTAAAATCCTCACTACAGCAGAGATGCAAATGATTGAATACATAATGATTGAGTAACATAATGACATAAGCACAACATTTGTCTCAAATGATAGCTTTCGAGGCAAATACTTTCTGTATTTGAGGCTGTGGTTGCAAAGTAATGGAATGTCTTATCTAGCTTTACCTTATGGATTTGATTAATACAATTTACAGATCCTTGCATGTTCCCGACCATGTTATAGTGGTGCAAGTCCCATTTGCCAGCCACCCATAGTGACAGCAGATGCATATTGAGGCCATTTAAAACAGAGCCTTTTATTGGTGAGGGGCTCATAATACTTACCATTCCTTCCTCATTAGCAGCTTCACACTAAGTGGCCTCCTTCCATCTCCTAATCCGACATTGCAAATGGCCAATATTTTCTCTTTATTAGTCATTAGATTTTAATTATTAGATGGGAGTTACTCCTGGCCACAAGCAAGTCATTGCTTTCCACATGATATCGTCAGAAAGAAGAAGAAGAAAAAAAAACAGCTTACAGGATGCCAGGGAAACAAGAAAAGTAGAAATATATAGATATAGGAATGAATCTGAAATTGTTGTAGATAGCTCAGAATGGGGTCCTTGGTGTGAGAAGATCATGATTGATATAGGGGCTGCTCATGATATGATATGACACTGAGGACTGTCTACCCTGATTGTGATCGAGTAATAGGGAACAGATTGGTTCAACACACTCGCACCAACACACACCAACACACACCAACTCTCTGTCGAGCAGGCCTATCAACATCTCGAAGGCCTCCTTGCTCTCTGTGGGGAATTCCTACTGTTCCTGACCATTAACCAGCAACCCTCATCTGCCACTCCCACAACTAGCTAGCAAGACCTGCTTTCTATCTGCACCCCCCTGGCCTTCAGCCAAAATGGCTGCCCTCTCGATGCCACATGGGACCCAGGGTTCATTTAGCATGGCCCAAGAGCCCTCAGGAAACGACCCAGTGCTCGGGCGGTAGTGCTGAGGTCCCATGGGGCAATATGGGCCTCATATATAGGAAGCTAGGCAATCTTCTGCAGGCAGGGCCATGTCAAGCACAACGTGACAGGAATGTGGAGCAGCCACGCAGTAGCCTTGAATGGCCCAGTGCATCTCAACTTCTCCTGGGAACCATTGGAGGATGGTGGTTGTTCCCTTAGTTCATTTGAATGTAGAGACTCAAGTATAAATGACTGCGTTTGTTACATATTGTGCACCCTATGATTGTTGCTTTGAAATCGGAAAACATTGCAATGCTACAGTAGCTGAGGCTATAAAGTTGTGGATTATTTAATAGAAGCAACATCATCTAAGCCCAAGTCAATGGGCCGAGAAAAAATGTCCCTTTATTGAAGAGATAAGTGTTTGGCAAAACCTCCCAGACCATGAAATGTGCTTGGCAACTCTTGTTTGTTGTCTGGTCTCTCGATAAGACCATTGTCAGGATGTCCTTGGGAAGGAGTTGGATAAAATGTCTGTGAAGAGACAGGACCTTGTCCCAGGAAGAGGAGCACTGATACACACAGCTGGAGCAGGATGAACTGGAACCTGATCTCAAACTCAAGTACTGTGAAATTTAAAGTTGGCCACAACGTCCCCGGCCAAAAAGTCACAGATGCAAATGTATAATACAAAGCTCAGAGGGGAAAATATGTGCAGTTTTGCACTTAATGTCTTGAATAGAGGTTAAGCTAAAGTGACCTAAATGAGACCTATGTGATACTTTGTCTTGCATCTCATTCATTTTGCTTAGCTATATAAATTATATTAGATTTTTTAAAGAGGTCTCACAGTACTAGTTTATTTTATCTGAGTGTAACTGCATATTTTACTCTATTGTCACTTATGTTGGACAAACATAACAGCCTGCCAAATGTTCTGACACAGCTGAGATCTATAACTGATTAGTTTTTCACATTTCATAGACATAGTCACATTAATGTTAATTCACCATATAATCAGAGCATTATTATTATATTGCTAACTATGCACCAGAGTATTACTTTCAGCCAGCCTCATTAGCTCCACACTGGGAACATGATTGAACAGTTGCATAACAAAGTTGATAAATATCATTTCGTACTCTGTGTCAATGACAATTACCATAACCAACTATGCGAGCTTTAGCCTTTGGCACCATTCTGGAAATTCTTTCAGCATTCCCCTCTCCCACCCAGCAGAAGGATACCCAGGGTCGAGATTCCACAGGTCGTCAGCTGAGCGCTGGTCCCATGATGTCACAATGCCCCGTGTCAAACGGGGTAGCCTCTCCATCTGCCTCACAGGTGCAGCAGGCTGATGGGGTCAGGGGTCATGGGAGTGTGGCCTTGCAAAGCCCAGGATGAGGTGAGGGCCATTGTCCTGTTGTGACCCTATGGAGTGGTCTTTAATGGTCTTCTGTTGAAAGGGAAGCCATGCTAACTTCACTTCCTGCCCTAATCCACCCGGTACTCTTTTGTGTGACAAGAGGGGAAGGTGGCTAACTATCTCTCACAGCACTTCAGCCTGGGCCAGTAGGCCACCAGGAGGCTGGGAGAAGCCCCCCTCTGCCCTTGCTCAGGAACACTAGATTTTCTCACTTTGGTCTTCTGCTTTGTCCTCCCATTTTAAGAGGGAGTGTCAAAGGTAGGACTTAGGGCTCAGAAACGGATTAGCCAGTCAAGCCGTACATGTTTATCATTTTAATGAGAGTTGAAGGGTGGACATCTTTCCTCTTTGCTCTCTCTCCTCGCATTCCAATAAAGTAAGACGTGTCAGTGGTTTTCCCAGTTTCAAGTTGAATTCAAATCGACCTGTTAGGCCCTGAAAGGAAAGATTTAAAGTTAGCTGTGGTTAAAACAAGAAAAAAGAAGATAATCCACCATTTGGATCAAAGTAAAAGCCTATTTTAGTACTATTTGGGGTAGTGAGAAAAAAAGGAGGGAGGAAGCTTGTGCAGGAGAGTGGATATTCCATTTTCAACTGACCCCCATATACTCCCTTCACCTTTGGTCCTTCTAATGAAAGCTGAGCATTGTGTGGGGTTACTCCAGGGTGAAGGTAAAGTTCAGACCATTTGGCCCTGATGTGACCCCTCCTCCTTGTGCAAGCAAATTGTTAAATAACCCCAATATGTAGAGGACAGTGGGGGTGGGTCACTCAATGGCCTGCTTCAGCCGAGAGAGAGAGGGAGAGAGACAGGTAGATAGAGGGAGAGACAGGTAGATAGAGGGAGAGAGACAGGTAGATAGAGGGAGAGACAGGTAGATAGAGGGAGAGAGAGACACACAGAAATAATGGGAGTGTCAGATTGTGGTCTCCTGTTACATTCATGAAAGGTAGGTGCTAAATAGCAACGTCTCTCTCAGAAATGAGATAGTCATCGAAGAATGACATTGTTCGATGTCTGTGGCTAAATGGCAAAGTTTCCTCAAAGAACTGCAGGGGGAGCCCTTCCTATTTGAATGTAGTCCTCACATGCATACCACCACCAGACCTGAGGCATGACGTGTTGTGTTGTGAAAGAAAAAGAACCAAACTTTCTCCATCTGGCCTGCAGGACCCCAAAAAAACAAAACAAAAACAAAAAACACACATTCAAATACGCATGAAAGGAACAACAAACAAATGCCCTTCTGTCACTTATGTTATATTGTTAAAAATAGAACAGCAGACATGACTATATTTCTTCAGTTATCTTTTTTTGGGGGGAGTGGTGACCTACTTTCTGGCTGCGGTGTGCGACTTCTTATCTCGTGCGTGAGGCCGATAGAGATAGTGTTGAAACCTCAGTGTGGCACCGTGACTGGTGATGAGGGGAAGTAAAAAGCAACAGAGCGCTGTTCAATAGAGCTTTTGATTCTATCTCTACACAGCTCTGAGGCTGCCTTCCATCGTCACTGGGACCCCGTGCTTTGATTACACAGCATTTGAAAAGGATGGGTATCATAGCAACTGGTGACATGGGCACGCTTGGGATAATGCTTGGATAGGAGGCTGGCACCTAAATACTGTAATTGTCTAACAACCTTACACCTCCTTATTAAAAGGCAGGCGGGAAGGAGGGAGGAAGGAAGGAATCGGACATGCAGTGTCTTATTATCACTAAGATCTTCCACAACCTTTAGTTTCACACATATCAGCTGAACACAGCTGCACAAGAAGGATTCGGTTTTGAGATATGTTTGGTACCATCTCATGACTGCTACACTGCATGTACAGTAAATGATGATGTCACACACAGTTGGGACACTGGACTAGAACAAACAATGCATTTGAAATGTGACCGCATTGTGAACCACCATGCTGCACCAAGGGTAAGCAGTCAGTTGATTACAGCAAGAAGAAAGATTGTTGTGTTTTCCGTTTCACGTCAAACTGATTTGTTCAGCCCTCCATTGATATGTCAGTGCAGCCTAACAGAACCCATCCGTTTTGGTATAAACTGCAACTTTATGAATTTCAAGTCATTTGAAGTTCAGCGTTGGGTCTCTGACTGAGGCATAGCTCCTCACTACCCTTTTCAACAACTTCCTTCCTCTCCTCCCATTTTCCCCACAAACTGTACCTTCTCCGGGGCATTGATCAGCAGGGAACTCGCTATCTTATTCTGCAGAAGACAGAATTTTCTGTCAACCCGTTCTCTCCATAGTTATCGTAGTTGTCAAGGCATAAGTTGTGTAATTGTAACTGTCTGTTCCTGTAATTGTTTCAGCCCAGGAGGGCTACGGCGTTGGGAAATTGGCTTTTATGCCACATTAGATTCCCTCTCATTTATTTGTCTCTCTACTGTCTAATCAAATGCTATCATTTCATGACCAATGCATTTCTCCAAAGCTATGCTAATGACCATGATTTCTCAACTTCTCCTGACTGAAATTTCTAGAGATGGAGTGGGAGGATGGAGAGGGAGGAGTGTTCAGAAAGTCACACAATTAATTGCTTTACTAGTAGGCAAGATACATATAAATATTTAAAAAACCTTCTGTCTGTAGTACAAGAATATGAGAAAACTCATGTTTAAATGGCATGCTAGAAATTGCTGTCCTTTGAATAAAGAAGTCGGCTATTGGTTCCATATTGTTGAACTTGCTCTCTTAACTTTTGTTAACTTAACATACTTAACTTTGCTTAACATACATTCTTAACTTCCTCAGAACACCCTGAGCAACCACACACGTTCTTTTCACATGAATAAACAGGCATGAAGAGAGACTTTCTCTCCTCTCTCTCAAACACACACAGACATTAAGCACATGTGTACTATGAACTGCAGACGCCATTTATTGTTTTAGGCCAGTTAAATTAAAAGATGAGCATCAGTCACTGTGGTCCTATCCTAGCGGACACAGGGGTTGGCAGAGCTGCCAGAGGGGGTGTGGAAGGGCGACGCCAGACACTCCAAAAATCGAGTCTCTCATAGCGGATGTATGGGAAGACTATTCCCTTGGCCCATGTACAGATCTGATGGGAGATGTTGGAGTGTCCGACATGGGAACGAATGTAATCCCTGTTTTCTGCATATCTGTCTCCTCAGGGCCTGATTCTATCTCTACAAGGCCATGCTCTCCTTAACTCACACTCCACATCACGCCTCCACAGTGGACAGCTTCAGATAGATTTTTTTTTGGGGGGGGTTGTCAAATCAATGTATTGCTGCTCTTGTAGTCTGTTGCCTTTTGTGGCCACTAAGCAACTGAGATTTCTTTCCCCATCACTTCGGTCCTCATTTTGAGTAAACCTAAATTCAAATTGGGGACAGTGTTGTTGAAATCTTTGTTAGGTTTTCGGTTGGCCATAACCAGTATTCTGTCCTTCACGTTGCAAACATTGCCACATTGAGTACATCACATGGCAGACAAACAGCCAGTGGCCTTTCTGAGAAGAGTGGGATGATAACGGGAGTGTGATTGAGAATTACATTTCCACAGTCACTCTTTGCAATGCAAGAGCCCTCACAAAGACCCTGCATTCTATATAAGTACTATTTTATTGCTGTTTCTCTCTATAGAAAGGTGTGCATTATTGCAGGGAGCCCATTCTCCCTCGTCTTTGGAGATGATCAAATCCGAGAAATATAGGAGGAAGACAAATGGAGGCCGAGCGTCTAAAATATTCATGTTCAATATGTTCAATCCTGTCCCTCAGTCTCTCTCCCTCTCTCTCTCCCTCTAACCTGCCCTCCCTTCTATGTCTCCCCTCCTTCTCTTTGTGGAAGGTTACAATTGCACCCCACTCACTCCTCTACAAGGCCCTTCAGTGCCAGTTATGTTGGAAATGAGTCAAAAATGTATATCAAACTTGGATAATAGCTTTTTAAGGGCAAAATGAAGGGTCATTTGGTGGAAGTCTCAAACTCTCACATTATGCTCCCTAACGCATTGTCCTTTTGTCCCCGAGAATTAGTACATATGTGGCAATGTGAGTTAACGTGTTAATATGTGCATTTTGTGCTACTCCCGAGAGACTTGGTTGCCTTCAGCAGATCACAAATATGAAATACATTCATTTGAGAATCATGGCTATTCATATTGCATCAGGAAATTAGATTGGTTATGGTGGCAGGCATGTCTTGTTCCCAATCCCAAAGGCATTTATGTACATGTGGCTGCAAAAATAGTATGCATTCAGCCCGGCTTAATGAGGTATGAAAACGACATGGTACTATCGAGTACGCAGATATACCATTGTTTTTAAATTGGCTACGTCTTAATGGCACTATGATTTAGACGGCATCATGTTGATTATGGATGAATCAACTCCCATGTGCGATACAGAGGTGGTCATGTGACAGCCACGGTGTGTACGGGGTCTTTGAGCTTGTTAGTGTCGGCGGATCTGCACTTCTGAGGATTGTGAGTGAGATGAACACAGCCGGAGCCCGAGGGCACACGATCCATGTCTCGCATCTGAATACGTGTTCAGCACGTTTTAAGACATTTACATTTACTCATTTAGCAGACGCTCTTATCCAGAGCGACTTACAGTAAGTACAGGGACATTCCCCCCGAGGCAAGTAGGGTGAAGTGCCTTGCCCAAGGACACAACGTCATTTTGCACAGCCGGGAATCGAACCGGTAACCTTCAGATTACTAGCCCGACTCCCTTATCCCTTACCCACCATCCAAAACACCAGATCCTGGTAATGTACACTGCCAGGCTGACCAGACTAAAACCTTGTAATCCCACTGAAAAGAATAGATAACCCTCCCACGGTATAGCCGGCATATCTACACTGCAGACAGAGGATACGCCGTCCTTCCCTCATCTTGCGGGTGTCAGCGAGTCTTTTGGCTAGCGTCAGTCTCACCGCCACGGCAACAAGATGGGCTCTTGACAGCTGGGTCTGTGACAGAAGCAATGAGCGCCCCTAGCAGGTGTGCACTGGCTGCCACACAGCTGTACCCAAAGAGCCTTCATCTGAGGAACAGAAGAGGGCGAGGGAGCGGACTCCAGCCGTATGTGGGGATCAACGATAAGCTTTCCAATTCTGGTGCCCTCCACTTCCTTCCTCAGCCCGCTGTTTCGTTTCCTCCCGCTCTCTGTCCCCTCAAAGGCCAGGTAGTGGATGTGCTGATGGGAAGGGTTGATTTGAAATAAATATGCCGGGGAATTCCTTCTTTTCCTTTCAAGCGTCCTCTTTGACAAACTTTGTTCTTTTTCTTCTTCTTTCTCCTTGAGCTGCTCAACCCAGGGAGAAATGTGCACCATAATGGAATATTTCATCCGCCCAAGCAAAACATTGTGAAATTAGAAACTCAGCCTCAAATGTATCGGTGTACTGAACCTGGATCTCTCTAAAGGGCTCTGAATATCTAAAGGGGAGTGCTTTTGCTTTTCACAGGGAATTCAAACTACTGATAACAGTAGTTTGAATGATAACAGTTCAAAGTACATTTTGCAAGACCGTATTGTTAGCGACAAATCCCATATATTTCAGCTTAACAAATCCCTGGGTCTTTGCAACAAGCTGCCATGGGCTTCATAAACCCGTGACGCCTGATTTCTCTTCACCTCCCGTCTATTCGGGAATTTACATCGAGCCCTGTCCCTCTCATTTCCTAGAAGTATTTTCTAATACTTCATTGTAAGTAGCCATGTTGTAGTATGGAGGTCATGACATCTTGTAGAAATGGATCACTTTATGACCATGACAGAACAGTGGATGGGAGGCACTCTGCAGTCATTGATGTTTTATGTACCACTCTGACAGCCAATAGAATCTGGCCCGTAGAGCTGGGCTGGAGACACATACATACATCACAACATGGGGCTGTATAGACCAAAAACATACAAAGAGCGCACTCCTCATTAACCTTTGGCTACGCAGCTGTGGGAGTGTTTATCTTCTGTCCCTCAGTGACAGGCGTTGCTCAGGGTGATAGAACACTCCTGTCAGAGGCACAGGAAACATCCTCAACAGCTCCATCTGTTTACAGAATTCCTCAGTGCGCGTGTATCAGCGCAAGGAAAAGACAAAATGTACACCGTGAGCGAATGTCCTATTTCTGTCTTCAGACAGTCACTGTGAACCCTTTTGTGCTAGCATTTTCTGAAGGGTTCATTCATCGTCGGACCAGATTGATGAACTTCTCTTTACCACCAGATGGCAGTGTTAACTCGCAGCACCCCCCTCCCCCCTCTTCCGCCACATTTTTCCTTTCCACAGACTTTTTTCTCTCCCTCTAAAACAAAGTAATTGCCTGCGGCACAGTTCAGAAGCCTCAGCTCCAACTGACGCAGATCTGGCTAGTGCCAGTCAATCATTATTCATCACAGGAACACAGTCATGGCTCTGAGGCTGAAGGTTTCAACGCGACCTGTTGACACAGAGTGCACGCATGCGTGCGAGTGTCACTTTGTCAGGTGAAGGGTGCCATCCAAGCTTTTTCATTTTAAACTGTCACCCAAACATTTATAATTCAATTGGAAGAAGTCAGACATTATGTTTTGGGTGCAACGGGAGGGGAATATCTTTTTTTTTCTCCCCTTCTCTGTATTCATCTATTTATTTTCCTTTTCTGCACAACACAGCAGTGCTTGATCTCGCTTGATCTGATCAAAGCAATGTAAGGAACTGGTGTTTGACATGCTCCTCACTTATTGCTGACAGAGAGAGAGGGCAGCCTAATTAATACAGCAATTGTTATCGTTCTGCAGGGAGTAGAGTATGGGGATCAGAGACGAGCTAAGAAAGAAGGCTATAGCTAGAAGGAGACATGATGGGAGGCAAAGGCTAGGCGGCTAGTATGCTGGCACACCACCCTAACACAACACCACTGCTTTCCTAACATCGCTGATAGAATCCTTACATCTAAAGACTTCATGGAGGTTAAGGAGCATGATGTTGAAGAGTGGAGTGCAGAGGGAGAATGTAGGTGCTTGCAAGAAAGTATTTTGTAATTTTTTATGCATATTAATATATCGACTGTATAGAGGTTGAAATGTCAAAATACATTTTTTGTCTTCCGTGTATTGATCTAGTGGATAACCAGTATTGGTATTCACACACCATTTCAAACATCTTGTTTGACATATCAAGTAATTGTCCCAGCAGTGGAAGCACTGACGTGTCTCTATAAACACCTTTGTACAAACCTACATTGCAAATATTGACGTTTTAAACCTCTACAACTGTCATGTTCCCTAACTTGCAGGATCAATGTTATTCATGCCATGAGGTAATTATTTTAGAACAGACAAGATTTTCTAATGTAATCTAATACCATTAAAAAAACACAAGGCTCACAACGTCCTTTATACAACACAACTGTGCTTGTTTGAACAGACCACAGATATAAAAAACATATTTATAGAGTGTGTGCCGAGGGTATCTATGTGTTTTGTTCAGGCATGCCTAAACCCACCCACCTACTGATGGTCCAATCACTCCTTGGATGACAATAACACCTGTGAACCAATCAATGAAACAAACTGTGTCATCAATCAGAAACACTATAGAAATGTGCAAAGTGGGTTCACTGGGTTCTAAAGACTACAATCCCCAATTGTCATGGGGGTCCTTTTGAGCAAATGGAGTGTTCCAGGCACCACAACAACCAATGAAAAGATGATTGGTTAAGTGCAACAGGATAATAGGATACATTCATAAAGAGGACCAATGACTGCTTTTCAATATCCATCACAATGGGAGCCCCCTATAGGAGCAGCCATGGCTTGTTGTGAAAACAAGGACTGAAAATCAATAAGGTGTGCAATGCCAGTGTTGTGAACAAGACATAAGAGTATTGGTGACTACAGTAGCATTCCATACCCGGTCTCGAGATGATTTAAAGATCACCTTGACTACAGGTGACATAGAACAACAACAGAGAGAAACATGCCATCACCACGAACACAAAGGGGATATCTAGAATTACCTAGATCATTAACACAACTTCAAGCATGTCATAATTAAGTTGCTGGACAACTGTCAACGGTTGGAATGCTGCATGGCATACTACAGCATGTTTCTTTTGGAATGAACAATATTTGATACTGATATGAGATGGTTATGTAAATTGTTATTGAAAAGTAAAGTCGAAATGGTAGCTCTTTCCCTGGCACATGCAGTTTGGAGACATCATCTCAGAGAAGCAGCGTTCTCCGTGCAGAGCTTTCTTCTTTTGCATGCAACCTTGTAAAAATGACACAGCCCGTGGCTAATGTCCACCTCGCACTGAACTCACAATTTTCCCTCGCACAAAATCTCATCTAGATGCCACCCCATGTGTTATTATTGGAGCCACACAAAGACATTAGCTACTATTTTTTTCCCCTCTCAAATGACCTGACATTCAGAGGCATGGCTCTGGGCTATTTCAATTAATGGCACTAAAATACCAAGGTTAATGAAGGAAGCCTCTGTGTTTACATTCAGATGCTGGATCTTGGCGCCTCTGTCGGGAATGTGTCTGAATCAGAGAGAGAGAGAGAGAGAGAGAGAGAGAGAGACATGGGGCTTCTTTTTTTTTTACCACGTTTCTAATGATGAGTCTGCTGTACTTGAAAGAGAGTTGGAACAGCAAGCAGACTTCCAATGAAAAAAAGCAAAAGAGCCACAAGCACAAACACATGGTTACACATAGACATTTTGAATCAAAATCGACTGAGATAGAGTATGGACTGTTAATATTTGCCTTTATCAATGGTAGTGGATGGCAGCCAGGTATTGATTCCAGCAGCATTTCAGGTGGGAATTCAAAGCAATATTTTCACCTGTTGCCCACTTGGTCTACCTGGTGGAACATGGGAATGCCTTCACATATTAGGAGATCTGTACTTTACAGGTCTCCTAATATGTGAAGGCATTCCCATGTGTTTGTTATAGTGTTTCTTGAGAGCACAGATTTATTTTATATTGAAATAACATGAACTCTGGGATACAAATATTTTAAGAGAACCAAAATGGAAAAGTCTAATGCTGATTATCTGTGAAGGGTGTTAACTCAAATTGTTCCAGACTCTAGAAAGCAACATAATTCACTGAGATCAAAACATATAGCAAACATAACTGTTACTAGAGGGTCTGAACTTGAATACATGTTCATATGTTTCCCTCAGTGTTTTGGCTGTAAGTAAACAGGAGAAACCATCAACTACATCCCTGCATCTGTCAGAGACATACATACATTTCGTTTTGACAGACTAGGCCCATAGGCTACAACCTCGCATTCTGGCCCCGAAGCAAACACAGTCTAACAGAAGCAGCCAATTGAGGATCTCTACCTCTTTATCAAAATCATGATGGCTGTCTATTTTAGGATTGCATGTAGTCATCCAAGGTTCTCTCACATCGGTGTCTGTATGTTATCCTTTCACATGTGGCCTTTTGTCTCCTTTGTCTCTTCCTTTTTCTTTCTCCATTTTATGTCTGTCTAGCTGTGTGTGCCCGGCCTCCAGGTTTTGTTTGTGCGTGTGTGCATGTATGCTTGTGTGTGTGTGAGAGAGTGTGTGCGCCATGTGAATTGTTCCGATTGACGACTGGTGCTGCCAACCTCTCAGCTGGGGGCGATCATTTACCTGTCATACTGCTCTCAACTGTTCTCATTTGCCAGCGTGCAGATAAAGGGAAATGCATGGAGGTTCTTTTGAGGGTGCACAGATGTTCCATTGCCGCGTCACTCCAAAGCCATTTCCATTTAGTTTTTTTGGGGGGCACCATTGAATTGCACATGGCTTCTGAACGACACCTGACAGATGATGCTTGGTTGTGTGTGTGTAGAAATCCACGCCAACAAATGGAAATTATATTTAGCCTCACCATTTGTTCTGACAGCTAAAGGAAGATGAGTTTATGATCAGAAATGTACATTACTCTGAGCTTCTAACTGTATCCAGATGCTGAGCTCTACAGAGCATGTGACTGGAAGCACTTTGAACAGAAAGATGAAACGATGAAATGCCAACCGCAGAAGCTACGTTTAACAGTCAATCCACAGTGATTCCAGTTACAAATGAGTCAGTAGGTAATTAACTAAGAAATCACACATAAATATGATTATGTACAACATGGGTTGTCTACATAGCTTAGCAGACATTTTTAGATGATTTGAAAATAAAGCCTCTCTTCCATGCAGTGCTTTTTTTGTTGTTTTTCCCAGCATGCTTTGTGTCGGATGATGATGATAGATGTAACACTCCAGAATTGTCCCTGAGGGATACATCCTTTACCTTTCACATCCACATCCAGTGTCTGACAGACACGTCCTCTTTCACCGTAGCTTCTCTTATCACCAGCTCAGGCTTTTCTTTTTTCTTATTCCCCCCCCCCCCCAGACTCAATATACCTTAATTCCCACTCCCCTGTCAATATATATGGACAAATACTGACCGACACCAAATATTTGACAGATGATGTTTTATTACTTTTTTCTTTCACCTTTTCACTCAATATGTGGTCCAAGAGTCCTTTACTTGTACTAACCAAGGATCTGGGTGGGAATCCTTCCTATCTTCTATACACAGCACATGTACACCTGGCTTCGATGAAAGAAATGAATCCTCTGCAGTTTCTCGGTCTCCTTTTGCGGTTCTGCCTAACCCAAAATACATTTGTAGTAATCAGATTGTTGGTATACCTCCACAGGCAGTCATCATTGAACAGATGCCGAAGACTGCCCAGAGGGTATGAATACACCTGGCATGCTCCACACTAGATCAACGTTCCCTGTATAATAACATTCTCTTTTGAGCAGGGTGGACTGAGGAGAAGTCTGTCAAGCTCAGATCCTTTGGGTAAGTGGTGCCACTGCATTAGCAAACCTGATCTCTGAGATCATGACCACCCTTGAAAAATTAATGTTAACCCCCCCTCCCTTTTCCATCTTTTTGGTTTAGATAGTCAGCGTGCCCCGATTTCCAAGTGGCAATCGTAATCCCTTCTACAACGAGATTGAATTTTCACAAATCAACAAGATACACCCAATCTCGTTCATAATTATCCCATTATCCTTGCTGAGGCTTGTTAACCGAGAACAATTGATTTCACAATCTGAGGGAAAAAAAAAGTCAGATATTCAACCTGCTGCTTTCAACAGCTGATCTCTTGGCAGACATTTCTCATACATCACAAAGAATATGGTGCCCTTGGTCCTGGGGTTGGATCCATATGTGTCTTAGCCATGAATGCTTCTAAGTATTGAGAAAGAAGTTCTTAAACATGTTCCACCACATCCTCTTTCCTCACACAGCTGTTATCAATTCTAAAAAGGACACACTGGTCCACAAATTACAGAGTTTTCTGTGGAAGCTAGTCTGAGTACATGATAACAAGCTGGGCCCTTGGATCGGTCCTGTCCGGTCTGTAGCTAAAGCACCTGGTTTTGATGTGCACTGCTCCAACAACAAGTCATTTAGTTGTTTTGGTTCAGCGAACACACCATTCCCTAGTTGGCCCCAGGGGTAGCAGGGGTTGCATGGAGACAGGAAAAAAGTATATTCCGTTACAGATACAAACTTCACTCCACTTAGAAGCTTGTATGGTGTATTGAAAAGGTTGGACAAAAGTATTCATATGATTATTGTAGTCTGACTGTAATGAGAAAAAATACTGTAAAGGTCCATTGTTACAAAAAAATGTTGTAACAATGGGCCAGAATATATAGACAGAGCATGGAAGTCCGTAGCAGCAAGTTTAGTGATAAGGTGAATCCACTGAATTCATAAAGGATGGATTGACTATTGAACATACAGTGCATACAGTAATTGCCAAATGAATGAGCAAATCAGAGCTTTGCTGGGAATGTTTCCAATCCAGCCTTCAACCTTTTGCCATACACCTTCCAAGAGCGATTCCCTGGATTCAGATTTGTTTAAATTAGATTCATCTTCTGGTTTGTGTTAGAGTATGAAACCACTTGGGCGTTTTACCTGAGAGGACTTTAAGTCTAGCACCATTTATCTCTGCATCCTTTCTACCAGGCTCCTTCCTCTATTGTTTGTGTGTGTGTGTGTGCATGTGAGAGAGAGTGAGTGAGTATGTGCTGATTAGCGAGAGTGAGTGCTGATGAAATCACCTACCATATAATTTGGACTGAGCCTCTTTTGCCAACCGAGCACACATGGTACACACACACACACACACACACACACACACACACACACACACACACACACACACACACACACACACACACACACACACACACAGCATATACTAAACTTCTGATAAAATTAAGAGCTCTCAACAATGGATCCCCAATTCTACCATCTTTCATGCTGGGATTGTAAGTGGAATGTAAAAACCGGTCAACCATTCAATTAAAATCAAGAAAAGGGCCACCGGTTAGAAGTTTTTTTTTGCTGCTAGTATTTACGCTTCATATTCCTTTACAAAAAAATAACTAGCAACGGAAGCAACTAATACTGGACTTGGGTAGATTTGCCCTCTGCATCATAGTTCATGGATGAGTGGAATGAGCCTGTAATCGTGCACTGTACAAAAGCCAGAATGTTCCAAACCATGCTTCTAACCAATATGATCACTGAAGAAAACAACTCAATACAGGGACGTGTTTACAGCCTCCAACATGACTGACACTACCTTTTGATGGAGCCCATCTACAATTGCATCTCATACAGCTGACATAGTAGGTCAGTCAAAATACAGAAGCAAAATGCTTTCCTTGAAGGCACGCATACAACAAATATAGGTGAGACATGGGTTGGGTATTAGAACTAGGGTTAGCTTTGCTGGGCACCCTGAAAAACATTGAAAAGGAAAGTTGAAATGAAACTATAACACTGCAGGTCAGTGGAACTGAAGATTGACATACTTTGCTTTCTTTCTTGACTTTTTATTTTATTACCATTTAATCCTTGGGTTAAAAGAGGTCTGAGGCGTTCTGATAACCGATTGCTCTGTACAACAATTTTCAAGGAAAGATTCTCTCATAACGTCTCTTGAATTAAAAGGATAACAGCTATACAACTGGAGCCAGGTGGGTGCTGTACATAGTCTGTGTCATTATAAGCATAGTCAATGCATCACCTGTATTTCTTGAGTGACTGGGGCTGTGATATAAGAGAGTCAGAGCTGATAGACTTTAAATGTCAGTCTAGCATTCCCTTCACAGTAACAAAGGTTTTCGTGAGACAGATCTAATTTTCCCTTTCTTTCAAACCATCACATTATTTGCAGGTCAGAGAGTGAATCGAACAACACGATGTGAGGATGTAGGAGGGAAATGTGACATGGGCGTAGTGGTGCTACAAATTACCATACAATATTGATTCATTTCATGTGTAGTGGTAAGGATCCCGGTAACAGCCACATGCTGTCGACTGGCAGCATGTCAATGTTGTAACAGTCTGTGACCAAGTAAAAAAAAAAAGAAGACTGAAAATACAGAACGTGTGACCAAAACAAAAGCAGAGAAAACAAATGCTTGTGGCGTTGCTGTGGCTGGTCGTGGCGGTGGGTGTACGGCATGTGAACACGCTCGTTAATCCTCTCATCATATTAACCCCTCCATTAATCACAGGGTGTCATCTGTGAACAAAGCACATCTCTAGATCATTAATCAAGCCCGGCGCACCAGGCCCAAAACAACAGGGAAGCGTGAGTTTGCTGCGCTCCGCGCTCCTCATCTCTTACACCCGGGAGCAGCGCACAGCACAGCAGTCCTTACTCCCCAGATGGAGAGGAAGGGGGGAGAGAAAAAGCAGGAGAGAGAAAGAGAGAGAGGGAGCAAGACACACATAGAGAGAACTTGAATGTAACTGTATACAGTATGTTTGGGTAATAGGAGGGGTAGAACCAATGCAGGAGAGAGCAGGGCTGGCTGGCTAACTTGCCTCCAGCAGGGACATAAATAAGAAATAGTTATGGCAATGCCACTTGCCTCACATATGAAACCACCAGAAGGGGTTGGGGTGTGGGGGCTTGTGTGGGATGTGGACGCGGTACATAAATAAGAGAAGAAGACCTATTTGTGTTGTTTGCCCCCCCTCCTTCTTACTTACCTCCCCCTGTCCTTACTCCCTGGAAATGATTCTGAATACATGCAAACATATACAATAGTATGAATAAATAATAAACATGCAAACATTACACACACACTAGAACGAATAGTAAAAGTTAGGGTGGTCAGCTAATTTCTTCCCCTGAGCACACTTCCACGCACAAATTGCCCACACTCACATCCCAGCAAGCGTCACACACAAACGCGCTCGCCCCTTGTTTCTGTCGGAAACATTTTCCTGTGTTCTGACTCATTGCGCTGAGAGTGTACCAGCTGAATGCCCAAGTGTGTGATCACAGCGCGACGTGAGGCGGGGAATGGCGGAGAAGCATCAGTGAGTTCTTAATTAGGCTTTGAAAGAAAGACAGCGTGCAGGGCGACATGTTTCAGCCGAAGATGCAGATGGTGTGTTTGAGATGGGTTCGTTGCCGTCTGCTTCTTCTTAACTCAGGAGGTTCCTACCGAGTTTTACCTTTTGTTTTGGGGAGAGCGACTTATGCTGGCGTAAGTCAGCTAACCACATGAGCAGAATGCCTAGCCCTAATCCTAACTCGAAAAACACTGAAACAGACACTGTATCCACTCATGGGGCTCAGTGGCTCAGTGTCTTGCATGGTCGTGGGTTGACTCCTGCCTGCAGGGGACCTGTACGTGGGGATTCTCCCTGGCCTTGATGTGTGGAGTTTGCATGTCATCCTTGTGTTCACAAGGAAGGAAAAGGAGGCCAAGGGAAGAGGCAAGCACTTTGACTTGGCCTCTGGTCACCTTGGAGGATGGATGTGGCTGATCACTGCTCCTGGCTGCCCTCAGAGGAAGGACAACAGGATGGGAGAAAAGCAGAGAAACCGTTTTTTTCTCAGGACCCTCAAGCATGTGTGTTGATGTTGTTGCTCCCCGCACACGTGCGTGTGTTCATCCCGCATGCCTACTAAAGTCTTCGTCTTGTCATTTAACCATTCATTGAAATCTGAACAACAAGAACAGAGAACACTTTCTAACAGATTGAACAAACTGTGAAGCTCTATCAAGTGTCAAACTGCACAGTACAAGTATTACTATTTCGCCCAAGGCTTACAAATATTACTTTTTCGATCTGTATATGTCAGATTCTTCAATAACCACAAGTAATAATTGGTTACATTTGTTGGAATCAATGTTGTTTTTATTCTTGCTCTATCCTGTCTCATTCAATATTAGAAAATTAAACAAATTATTTTCCTTTTCTTGCTTAGAGGAAAGAGCCAGAAGATTATGTCTATTCCATTAGTGATGGTAGAGATTACTGACTGATGTAGTTAATTTACTGCAAAGTCATTTATGGCACGTAAAAAATGTCCTTGAAATACATCCAAAGTTGGCTTTAGCAAATATGTTTTGAAAAAAATAGTTAATCTGTTGACCTAAATTTAAACACAAAACAACTTACAGAGCTGGCTGGCAGTCAAAGACTTACAACAACCTAGGTCCTTTGACTATGTTCAGATACAATGTCAATATGAGATATTTTAAAACTTACCTAGACTATATGTGTCATCTAATTATGACCCTGAAACCTAAACTTTGCTGAAGTCTCAGATGAAACTCACACATTCACTTTTTTTTTTTTTTACCCGATCGTCAAAACCTCCTAAGTGGTGGCAGACATGAATTATAGGCAATACAGACCCTTCTAATTAATTCTTGACGTTTAAAATATTCAGCTTCTTCTGTTTTAATCTCTTTCATGGTGGGTTCGTTACCTAATGCAGTAGTTATAAGCATACTCCATACATTCTTTTCTTCTCCTGAGATCTTGAGCAGTTGCCAGGCAACCGCAAGCCCCTTTTTCGAGCTGCATCTCCCATCCAGGGGAGGGAAGAAGAGAAGAATGACATGAGTTAACCTTGAGGGACAACTGTGGAAAAATAAGGAGAGGGGCCATTAAAACTGGATTCCATCAGTCAGTCAATATCTGGGTCTAACCCTTGTTTGGCATTTCAAGAATCACTATAAAATCACTTGTATTATAGTTCCACAGAATCAGCGCCTGAGAAATAAAGGCTTTCTAAAGATACATATCCAGCTCACAGTATCAACATGTACAGCAAACAGTAAACCAACTATACGCAAAAATTACATGGTAAGATCAAAGAGAAATGCAAATGAGAGAATATGAGCTTCAATACAGGAAAGAGATCCATCATTGTGAGTAAAACTAAATAAATGACATTTTACCAATTCAATAAATGTCCATGAGGAAATAATCCTCTGATTCTTAAAATAGGATTTGCTTGTCATGTATTGTGTACCTTCCTCTAAATCATCTTCCTTATATTATTTTTATTTCATATTTTTATTTTTTTCAACATAATGTTAACACAGCATCACATGCAGCCAACCTGATCTGTCCCCCACTCTAAGACTAATGACAAGCCTACAATTGGAGTTCATACTGTATCCTTTGCCGAGGCAGAGACGGATTCAATGACGCCGTTTGGGAGAGATTACATTTGCGTTTGGTGCGGTGTGTCAAAGGAGAAATGTGCGTCATTCATTTTACCGGCGGAAGGCAATTTCACAGTAGTGGATCACTTGTGGCAATCATGCTGTCTGTTGGGGTTGGCGGGTGGGGATGCTCATTAGGTCAAAGAGATTCTATGCTCACTAAAGCTTTTGTCTCCCATTTTGCAAATGTACATTGCACATCTATACACCCTCTCTCTTGCCTTGTCAGGGATGCTGTAGATGTGAAAATGACTGGAGAGAGACTGTGAGACACTGACTATTAAGCATTAATGAAGTCCTAACCCCCAAAAGTGTTTCAGTAAAAGAGAGATGTTCTAGTAACCGACTGACTTGATTATTAACTTGTACAAAGGTTCATGTGGGTCTGTGCTTTGTGTGCTGATTGCTGGAATGTTAGTGAGGGCTTTACCACATCTGCCTAAAAATTTATCAAATCCTCCCATTGTTGTCAACTGCAGAATAGATTTGTGCCCACTCACCACCTAGTTGACAATTTCAGGAGATTTACTTGTTATGCTGGAAAAACATAAAATATTCAAAAGATTATTCAAACAGAAGAAGGAAAGAAAACAATTCTAAAATACAGTTATTTGTTGAAGTAACCCTAAGTTGGCATTGCAAAAAAAACTCCTACTGTGACAGTAAGGAGGAGAATTCTCGTATGTACTTATTTCCCCACAGTTTAGACCATCCATCAAAAAACAGCCATACTTACTGTGCATGCTCTCATGTCTGAAAGGTTTCATTGCACGGTTTCTGAATTATTCAAGTTTTTGTGTCGAAAAGTGCCACTAATGTTAGCCCCTCATGAAAACTGTTGTCTTTTTCCAAATTGACCATTCAATACTGAAACAATAGGTTTGGAGGTGATGCAGTTCAACAAAATGCCCCAGCTGCGGTGGATGCAAGCACACTTCACAATTTCCCCTCTCTAGTTTGTATTATCTTTCAGTGATATAGCGTTGACTAGTGTAGCAGAATCTTTTAATTCTATTGTGAGTTCATTCCACCAATTATTAATAATTTTACCAACAGGGGATTTTAAATGCTTTTGATGATGCACCTGTAAGTCATTAGTTGACTTACAGGTGCATCTGAAACTGGGGAAAAGACAGATATTAAACATTTTGGAAGATCTATCTCCTTAAACTAAACTGAAACTCAATCAACCTCATTATGTCTAACTTTTGGTAATTTTGAATGGTAAAAGTATGACAAAAGTTTACTTTTACCAACATTAAACAAGTTTGAGTCTGAATCTCAGGGATAGATCACATTTCTCCTTGTGCTCTTAAGCACTTGACCAGACAGATCCCTCTGAGGTGATTCTACATCATTTGGCAGAACGCCCTATCCAACCAATTAAAGAGAGATGTGTTTGCTGTGTGTGAGACAATACTAAGAATCCCCCCGACACCCAATTAGAGAAGAGGCTCACATCCCTTCCAACTTCAAGGAAGCCCTAAAAGCTAACTTGAGACAACAACAACAGCTTGACCTGACGGCATCTCAATTGAGGTCCACCACCAACCTTCCACTCAAGCTATTATCTTGCCACTCTGCCAATCTTTTAAGCTCTTCATTAATTACGTCATATGAGATATTTGGTCCATAAATGAAATAGTCCTAATATTCACTACTTTTTACATCCTAACATGTCTTCCCATCCAAGTACCTACAAGGACAATACTCTCTTATAATTACGAAGTGAGTCATAAACCGCTTGCTTATGAAAAGTACTTTTTGTTATAGATTCTGTCACAGTTCAAGGAGAAGGTAAACATGTCCAAAAGCAAACCCTCTTGTCCAGCATGTCTAAAAATGTTTGTTGATCTGACAAAGTGCACTCATTTATGGACAAATCAATGTTGGGAAAAAAAGTGAATTTCATTTCAAGGCAGACGTACCAGTCCAGTCCATTAACACAGTCAGCAGCACTACTAAGCCAAGTCCTGCTCATGACAAATGGACCAAAACATAACAGGGGTTTATTTCAAAAGGGCATTGAAGCCAGAGGCACTAAATAAAGAGTCCACCCCTCACCTTATTGATTGTGTACATGAAATTGAACAAATCTATAGATATGAAAGTGGTATGAAATTCCAAGAACATAATCTCAAAGCAGCCGGAACATAAGGGCAACGAAGCAGGAAGGCCAATAATACTAAACAGAATAATCAAGTCAAATGGAGATCAACTGGTCTTATTCTGTCTGGATTTATTCTAAATGCCAGAAAAATCTCTAACCACTAGTGTTTTCTCCCTTAAAAATCTGTATATTTACTCAATACGCAAAATATTACTATCTTTGTTTCTATGTTTAAATTCAGCATTGAATCATCTAAGACGTGATTTCAGCTATGCCCCACTGAAACAAAATAAAGAGCTATAAAATACAATGCCATTTGAGATGGCTCATCACAGGTCTCACAGAAACACGCACAATCGCATGCATCTTCACTATATATTACAATCAGACCATCCTATAATTGCAGAATAGTGACTACAGTAGCAATTGCAGTTGCGAGTGAAGCACAGACCCGTCTGTGAAAACACAGTTAGTCAGTGCACACATGAATGGCTAAGGTCTTTATTAGATGTCTCAGTAGATACAGAATCTTTTGTCACTCTTACATGTAAGGTTAGGGAATCGAGCTAGTAATCTGAAGGTTGCCAGTTCGATTCCCGGCTGTGCCAAATGACGTTGTGTCCTTGGGCAAGCCACTTCACCCTACTTGCCTCGGGGGAATGTCCCTGTACTTACTGTAAGTCGCTCTGGATAAGAGCGTCTGCTAAATGACTACATGTAAATGTACTCCTAACTCCACGAACC
Source organism: Osmerus eperlanus (assembly GCF_963692335.1). Lineage (NCBI taxonomy): Eukaryota > Metazoa > Chordata > Actinopteri > Osmeriformes > Osmeridae > Osmerus > Osmerus eperlanus. Next base: position 7,967,724 of record NC_085038.1, read on the forward strand.
ATGCAAATATTTTCCAAAAACTTTTCAAATGAAAGCTATTTCCTTTTCATTTGCCCATGTTATTATTGTGGAAGCATGGACTTTGCATACATAAGGCCACGTTATCAGATTTTTTTGTTCCATCTGTCTATGAATTGCTTGCCTTTCAATAGAGAGTTTGATTATGCTTCTTTGACATTATTATCAGATCGAGTCAGGGGTGATGGGCATTTTATTTTATCGAAGATGTAGCCACATTACTAAGCCATGCTAATACTGCACAGGGACTAAAAGTTACCTCATTGACTCCACTAAAGAAAACACATGCAGGGTCTGTGTTTCTGAAATGGACACCCGGGGTTAATAAATGGTCGCATTCTACTGGCAATAACGTCAACACTGAGTAATCATTAATATGGATTGTGGCCTTAATAGGCTGTGCTTGTGTATGATGGCATTACAATAACACACTGTGGAAGAAATTGGGATTTCCTGTGTGCTTACATTATTCACTAATCAATATAACTAGTCATTGGATACTAGTTAGTATGTTCTCATGTAAGCTTGCTATTAATAAGAGTAGATGGTGTCTATGTGTCAGGGTTAATAGATGTTCGTGATCAGGAGAAAGTACTGGGTAAACGTCCTTGGTCATGACTACAAGGAGAGCGCCAACTATGATCTCTCTAGTCTGAGTGGTCATGTGTTGGGAGCTGTGAATCTCTTCCTCTGAGACTGTTGTAACGTCATTACTGCCTGACTGTCACTATCTATGTTTACATTCCTGTGCCCTATAAAAGATGGTCCTCCGGCTTTCAGAGCTGAGAGAGACATGATTGAGACCTAAGCCTGGTGTTGTGTGGTCATTTATTGTCAGAGGTCTGGTTTTCTCTCCCAATCTGCAGATTGATAATACTTATTAAAATCCAGAACTCAACTGAACTTAGTCACTCCGTTTATGAAGAGACGGACAAAACACTTTCTTCATCAATTGGCGTTGTCGAGCAGCAGGATTGCAGAACCAGATCCAGGAGAGACCCACGGCAGCACCAGTATAAAGCAGAACCCGTGGTGCACAAAACTAAATGGTAAGGGGATCCTTTTCCAAAACCCCATTCACGGACTGCTTTATGCTTGGTGCGCCTGCTGTCCCTCTGCGATGCTGGTAACGTAAACAATTTAAGAACCTTTTATTGTGACGTTCAGTTGGGAGCCTGGTCTTAGCAGACCAGAGTCTGCTAGGCCTCAACAGGAGGAAGATAATATTAGAGTTTTGGTTTAGTAAATTTGGGTCATTAATTGACTTGCTATTTTTACTTTGTCTTGGTCAGAGTTGGCAAACTCTGATAGCGTACAAGAACTCTGGTCGTGTGAAGTATTGAAAAAGTATGTAAAACAATCTGTGTTCTTGATCTGAGGCAAAGGATCTGTTAAGAGAATACGTCCCATACTCTTGATCTGGGGAAAAGGATCTGATAACAGAGAGTATGGTTTTACAGATGCAGACCAGGGGTGAACCAAACAAGGAAAGGTATGTGTTTCTTTTAAAATGCACGTTTACAGCTGAAAACTTTAGTTGAACAGACATCTTATGTTGGTTTGAATTGTATTAAGTTGAATTGTAACTGTATTAAGTTTTGTGTTGGGCTTTTCTCTTTTGAACAGAGATCTTAGTGGGACTTTTATTTTGGTTTGAATTGTAACTGTATTAAGTTTTGTTTTGGGCTTTTCTTAAGACCAAGCACAGTAGGTGGGCAGTCATAATGTATCAGGGTCACAGGCTTTATGCGAGAGACCAACTTTTAAGGGTAAAGTGGTTTTAAACAAGTTAGGGATACTTTGACAATGTAAAGGGGCAGTTAGGCTTTTAACTGACAAGCTTGGCATTTAATTATCAGCGAGGGACACAATCAAATACTGAGGGAAAGATAGACTGGCAGTTTATTGATCAGCTCGTCTCTCTTAAGCACGAATTGTTGTTATTTTGTTACTCATGACGTAACGGAGTTGTGGAAATTATTGTAGGCGCGTTCCCAAGTTGAGGTTTTTTTTGTATGCGCGTCCCATGATTGAGCGCCCGGAAGGCGAGGATAGTTTGGCTTGAAAAGGCCATATTTGTAGTTCACTAGCGAGTTATATTGTAGTTCTTTTATTCTTCTATGTGCTATGTGACCGTTTTACATTGCTATGTGGTTTTGTGACTGTTCTAAAGTGCTGTGTGATTTCTTGCTGCAGTAAATCAATAGAGTTGGTTTCATACCGTTAGGAGATTTGTTACAGATAGCCTACGTCGTAATTCAGTATGGGTAGTTCAGCTTCCACTACGAGAACGATAGAGACGTTGTTACCTGCGAACAGTCCAGCCAGATATATGTTTGAGCTACATGGAATTCAAGCAGTGTCAAGCATTGACAAAATGGCATGCGTGGACAAATCATGACCCGACACATTGTTTTCCGTTGGAGGGAACGTTTGACGTAAAAATATTGGAGAGTCTAAAAGCGGTTTTGAAAGACAAGGAAACAAGTCGGACGTGTAAACAATTTGTCAGCTGGCCAATGTTTATGATATGGTTAACTGAAGCTACGAGACGACGTGGCATTGTCTATCTTGAGAAAATACAATCAGATCAAGCTAAAACTGATTCTGATAAGAGAAGCTAGGAGTGAGCTGGAGCGTCTTGAGAAACAGAGACAAGATGCACAGAAAAGTGAGCTAGAACGTTTCGAGCGAGACAAACAAGAGGCTGCTAGAATTGAACTAGAGCAGTTTGATAGAGAGAAGGTCGGGGAGTCACGTTAGAACGTGATCAGACTGAACAAAGTCATAAAGTGAGGGAACTCGAGACATTGCTTGCACATGCTAACGGTGCCAAAACAAATTGTGAGGAGTCAGTAGTTGTGAAACAGGCTGAAGGTAGCGCTCAAGGGAAACTACTACCTAAGATTTGTAGCCTATTTACCGACGATGAAGATGATGTTGTTGCTATAGCTGCGGCTATGCAGAGGAGAGCCAGAGACATGGAAAATTCATTGTTATGGGAAGCAGCGGGTCAGGTGCAACCAGCACAGAACCTACAAGAGAAGGTTGAGGTTCATACCACAGAAAATATGATTGGTGAGGTTAGTCAGGAAGGCCTAAGAACAGAAGAAGCACTACTGCTTATGAGGTTGTGGAAAGGGTTCAGGTCAATCAAGCAGAGAGAGCCCCAACCATGAAAGGCCTGTAACTATCAGTTGAACCCCCAGGTATCAATGAACCCTATGTGTGCATATCCACGTCCTGATGTATGACAGCCTATGTACCTTATAGCCCATGGTCAGTGACTGAGCTGAGGGAGCTAGGAAAGGGATTTCCTGACATGAGAGGACTCAGCAACATTTCTAAGAGATTTGCAAATATAGCTATCAATGCCAACATACCTACTTTTATTGATTTGAATCAAGGCTTAGAGGGTGAACTCCAGACCGGTATGTTGAGAAAACTTAAAGCATAGGTTTCTGATGGTGTTTAATGGCAGTAATACTGGAGGGGTGTTGCTTGACTGGAGCAAAGTGTATGATCGCAAACAGAAAAGATGAGGATCCTACAGATGATCTGGAAAGACTTACTAGGATTTTTTTTTGTTGAAAAAAAAAAACAAAAAAAAACATTCTGGTTTTACAGCAGCTGCATCCCCATGCCACTTTATCATGTGTTCATATGTGGATTGCTTCCTGAACTCCAGGTAGAAGTTAAGAAACAGGTTCTACATTGGGAGAACAAAACTTGCTATAATTATGGATTGTACATTGATGCAGGAGAATGCAGGAAAGAAAGTTGAGAAATTAATGACATTGCAAATGAATGTCTTACGGAGAGAAAATAATATGTTTAAAGGAAAAAGGAGAGCCAGGAGCAGGCAGCAAGGGGAGTTAGAGATAGACAGGGATATGTGCATACTCTGTAGACAGATATGCCACAGGGCAGGTGATGGTCCAGGCACAGTATACAGAAAATAGTCAGTACCCTTCAGTCACATACTCCATACTACTGCACTCAACCCCTCCCGTTTTCTTCAGAACGAAGAGCTTGCTGTGGCCTGCTCAAGGACACTCAGACAGTAAACAGCCACAATCAAAATAAGAATAATCAAGAATAGGGGAGGCAGAGAGCTTCTCTTTTTCAAGTAAGTCACAGAGCTACTAGGTCAGCCAGTGCAACTGTAGACAGTACCCGAAATCAATGAGATGGTAGTGGTAGTTTCTGGGGTTCCTGTGGACACAACTGTCAGCTGTTATGGGTGGATAGATGGATCTTTGAATGAAGATGTATTTCTTTCAACTATGGGGTGTCAAGTAAATCTGTTTGAAAGGAATTTGTTGTGCAAACTGAACCGAAATGAAATGCACTACTGACCTTTTCTTATCTATTCCTTAGGATAAAGAACACTTGGCCTAGCAATCCCATACACATCCCCCATCAGTGGAATGCAGAGATTTTAGCGACCGCAGATATGGCCTTGCTAGAAGCTGGGCCTGAGCTACTGTGGTCCACACACGCTTATCATATTGGGCGCATTAAGAATGCTACCCCAGTTGTTATCATTGTTTGTAGTACGACTCTTGAGAACCGTACCTCAGTATGCTAGTAATAGAGAAGTAGGGAAAGGTATTGTCCCAGTTATTAATGCTTTGTTGAAACAAGGAGTCATAGGTAGACTTTAGGTCAATTTGATCCTTTAATGCTAATAAAATACTTGGAAGTTTATTATGGGTTTATAAGCAGGTAATGCCTGTGTTATACATCCTGTTGTGCCTAACCCTGTTACGATACTTAGCAAGTAACCCTGTTACTTTCTAGCTCTGTGAATGACTATTGTTTGCTTTCTTTTCTGTTACCATTGCAGAAGAGAGCCAGTATCTGTTTGCATTCACGTTTCGCCAGGTCCACTATACATTTCAGTTCTACCACAGGGGTACACCGAATCACCTACGTTGTTTAGTCAAGCATTACGAGAGGACCTCCAGGATGTCACCTTAGCAGCCGGCTCTACTCTGGTGCAGTATATTGATGACCTTTTTGATATGTTCTAAGAATCTTGCCTCCTGCCAACAGGACACTATTGCTGTGCTACAGGCACTGGCTGAGAAGGGCCACAGGGCCTCAAAGGCAAAACTGCAGTTATGGTCTTAGGAGGTCAAGTATCTGGGCCATACACTCAAAGGTACAGAGCATCTATTGACGCCTGATAGAGTGGAGGCCATCCGATGGATACCGAAGCCTAGAACACCAAAACAACTCAAGTCTTTTTCTAGGTTCAGCCGGGTATTGTCGTTAGTAGATCCTTGATTATGCTGTGTTGGCTAGACCTATCCTTGACTTAAGGAAGGAGACTGATACTCATTTGTTGTGGAAAACTGAAGCTGATAAATCATTTGTATCTCTCAAGCAGGCCTGGGCCCAGGCGCCAGCTCTCGGTCTGCCAGACTACACCAGGGTGTACTGACCCAGCAGTATGGTAATCTTAAGAGGCCTATTGCCTATGTGAGTTCTTCTTTAGATACTGTGGCAGCAGGTTTCCCCCCGTGCTTACGAGCAGTCTGTGCTGCGGCAACATGTGTGTAAGCAACTTCAGATATAGTGCTGGGGTCGCCCTTGGCAGTGATGGTTCCTCATGCAGTAAGTGCTTTTCTGTTACGCACCAAAACTCAACACCTGTCAGCCACTAGAGCTACAAAGTATGAACTGTAATTGTTGACTAAAAGTAACATTACAATCCATAGATGCTCCCCATTGAATCCAGCTTCATTGTTGCCCAACCCTGATGATGGTGAACCACATGACAGTGAGATGGTTGTCGATAAAGTGCTAACACCCAGACCTGATATGTTTGACAAACCTATGGATAATGCTGAACTTGTGTTGTACGTAGATGGATCTTTGTCCCGAGAATGGGATGGCTCTCTAAACTCCGGATATGCGGTCTGCACGGACAGTGAGACATTCAAATCTGGTAAACTGTCTCCACAATGCACTGCACAGCAGGCAGAGTTTTGCTTTGACAAGGACATGTTGTTTGTCAGAAGGCAAGGTCGTAAATATTCACACTGACTCAAGGTATGGATTTGGAGTTACTTACGATTTTGGTGCCATATGGCGAGAAAGAGGTTTCATTAACTCCTCAGGTGGAGCATTCAAGAATGGAAAGATGATTGATAATTTGTTGTCTGCAATACTACTACAGAGAAAGCTAGCTATTGTTACTAAGTGTGAGGCTCATACTAACAATACAGATGATGTTTCAAGAGGAAATGCTAGAGCTGATTTAGCAGCAAAGGCTGCGGCCAACTCCTCTGATGTGTCCCAGGTCCCAGGTCCCAGGTCTCTATTTGTTTGTGTCTCAGCAACCGGAAACACGCACTCTTCATGTTGTGGCGGACCTTTGAGCCGCTGCTGATAACACTGAGAGGGATGATTGGTTATCTGTTGGCTGTGCGAAAGATTCCATGTGCATTGTTCCCTTGGTTGGCTCGCATGGCGCACGGATGTGCCCATACGAGCAAGGGGGGTATGGTCTCAATAGTAAATACAGATTGGTTTGCACCTGTTTTTTTCCACAAAGACTTAGCAACATTGTGCTCAGTGTCATATTTACCAGCAGCATAATCCCGAAAAGGGACCAAAGAGAAGAGCCCACCCACCACCAAGTGGTCCTTTTATTAATTTACAAAATGTTGTACAACAACAAGTGTTGTAATTTTGAGTATGTACTTGTAATTGTTGACATGATCTCGAAATGGGTAGAAGCCTACCCATGTCGGAAAGTTGATTCTACCACGATAGCCAAGATTCTTATTATTAGAGATGTGATCTGTAGATATGGGATCCTCACAAGACTGTCCAGTGATAGAGGTTCACATTTCACGGGTCAAATTGTTCAGGAACTTTGTAAAGCGCTCCAGATCAACCAGCATTTTCACTGTCCCTACCACCCACAGTCTGCAGGGGCAGTGGAGAGGCAAAATGGAACTTTGAAAAACAAACTAGCCAAGATATGTGAAGAGACTGGCCTAAAATGGCCTGATGCACTCCCACTAGCTCATATGGCCATGAGCCCAGAGGAGGAATGGACTTTCCCCACACAAGATAGTTTTAGGGAGACCAATTAAATTGCCTGTCTCTCCCCCACTATCATTGAAACAGATGGATATCCACCAGATGGATGATACAATGTTAAACTTTTGTTTTTCCCTAACTAGAGCAACCAGGGTTGTGCATTCACAGGTGAAAGCTGCCCGCTGGGGAGCCATGTCATCCCTATCAACCGGGAGACTATGTGAAAGTGCACAAACGGAGGACTGCCCTCTCACCAAGATGGACCGGTCCATACCTGGTTTTCTCTTGGTGACTCACACAGCTGTAAAGGTGGAGGGTCCCAACGGAGAGCCAGGGGTCGGTGGAGGAGCAGGTGCACCTCCAAATGGTGCCTGCTCCAACTTGTCATTTGTCTCATCCCCACTGGGTTACTCCTCCAGGAGTACACCAAGGGGGGTGGAGACCCGTTTGCAGCGGCTGATCCGGTAGCAGGCTCCAGTCCAGCTGACCGATTTGAGCCAAAACCAGGATCCCGCCATCCAGCACTCCAATCCAGGGGTGCTGAGAAGGAGGTCCCAAAGAGCACCCACCCGGAGGTGTTGAAGACGTCGAAAAGTGAGTCACATGAGGAGAAAGCCAGAGAGGGGCTGCTGTTGCTACCGTGCCTCTCTCCCCCATGTGTGATTCATGAAGCAGATGACAGCACCCAGACGGGAAACCAGAGAGAGGAGCCTGGAGAGGGGAAGACACTTTCAGTCTTCCTCCGGCCTCTACATGAAGCAGATGACAGCACCCAGAATGGGGACGAGAGGATACTGTGGTGGAGGCCTTCGGTTGTTTCAAGGAAACCGAGGCCGCTGCCGGAGCTACGATGAGAGATGAGATCCAGACATACTGACGCACACACCTGACAGACATATACTGATACTGGACGCACGAGTCCACAGACATCACATACATGAGCCACACCGAGAGTCACTATTGCACGCTCCCAATTATACTGATGTGAACATTGAGATTCATCATAAAGCACACATGAAGAACAATCTGTGCAACAACACCTTTCCGTGGACGGGAAAAAATGACTGGACGCAGCATTAGAGGGGACAGACCTTGCAGGGTTTGTGGTTAGAGTCCCAAGCATTCTGGAGGTTATCCAGGGATATCTGTCCCTCTGTCAATGGCTGATATGTGTAAGGTCAAGAAGTGGCCTTGTGTAGGGTTGGATGTAACAAATGTGACTGTTCTGTCGAACAAGTCAGTCATCTCTTGAATATGCCCCACCTGCATTGTTTTGTGTATGGCATAGTGGTACAGTGAGAGTGAAAAAATACATGCAAGGATACGGTTTCTATGTATGCTCACACTCTACTGGATGATTTGTAAGTTCAATTGTATCTGAGTTCAATGTTACTTGTCCTGTATACCATTTGGGCGGGTGACATAAATTCCTGATGTTGCTGACTATGCTATTCCTACACTTTTAGCATACTACAGAAGATGTAGTATATGGTTGATTAAATGTTTAAATAATTATGGGAAGGTATTTGGTAAAAAGACATGTAACCACACTGTGGTATGTATGCTAACAGCCTGTTGCATGATTTGCCTGTTGCAGATGGACCTGTAAGTATAAGGGCATCACCATTTTGGTCTCGTCGTGCAGCTAACAATGGCACCATGTGGGTATGTGTTAAGAGTGCTTATTATTTCCTGCCGGCCGTCTGGTCAGGAACGTGTTACCTTGGGTTTATTGTAGGAGCCCTCAGACCTGTAGATGGGTTGCCCCTGCACCCCTTTCCCAAACATTGGTGGCACCGCCACAAGAGAAGTATTATTAATGCAGATGCTAAGAAGCTGGGATCACATCACGTGGATTCAATAGTACTCAGTCACTTTTCACGTTTTCAGTTGCCATTCTCCCTGTGTATGGTGTTATCACTGCCTTTAGAGATATTAGGAGCTTAGCAGTAGGGTTGGAGTCCATTGGTAATGAGACAGCCGACGCCTTAACTGCAGTTGCGTCTGAGATGAAGGCCATGAGGCAGGTAGTGCTCCAGAACCGTATGGCACTGGATTATCTGTTGTCAGCTCAGGGAGGTAGCTGTGCTGTGATAGGTCATGACTGTTGTACTTTTATCCACGATGAATCTGCTAATATCACAAGTATGGCTGCTTACATTAAAACATAATGTCAGCTTTGGGGGAACCTGAAGCTAGAAATTGTGCTGACTGACCTCCTCTGTTCGGGGTTTCTTTTTCGACTATCATTCAAATAGGAATCACTGGATTGGGCATGTTAATCGTTGTTGTGCTGATTGTGGTTTGCGCTTGGAAGATGTGTACTGCCTGCTGTGTACAGTGCTGTGCAGTAGGTTTTCGTAAGGCTGCCAGTAAGATTATGGTAGCCCAAATCAAGCCACAGACAAAAGCAAGCAAGACTGATGATAACTTTATTGCCCTGGGAATGACTGAAATGTCTGATATGTAATCTCAAGTACCAAGTGACTATTTTGCCAATGTAATAAAGATGGCCATTTGCCTCCTTCTATTTTCCAACTGATATACAATGCTGTATGCAATGTGAATAGATCTGTCCTTGACCACAGATCAGTTAACAATAATTAAAGATGGTTACTTTATTACTTTTTATACTGTTTGAAATACTCTGAATTTAATGAACAGTGTTTGACCTATACCCTGATGTGTTGAGCTCACGAGAGCATGACCAGTGGGTATGTCCAGCAGAGAAATATGCCTATGTTTCTAGAACTATTGATAAACTAAGCAAAAAGCTATTCACTTCAATGACTTTGTACCTTTTCACCTGTGATTGGGTACTACCTAATATTTCTTCAAATCCTATAATCATGTATGCTGTGCTGAGTAGTAGCAGATAAGGTATTGTTTGATTGTTAAGTTTTGAAATGTTATGAAACTTGTTTGTTGTGTTGACGTTAAACGTCAAAAGGGGGGACTGTGGAAGAAATTGGGATTTCCTGTGTGCTTACATTATTCACTAATCAATATAACTAGTCATTGGATACTAGTTAGTATGTTCTCATGTAAGCTTGCTATTAATAAGAGTAGATGGTGTCTATGTGTCAGGGTTAATAGATGTTCGTGATCAGGAGAAAGTACTGGGTAAACGTCCTTGGTCATGACTACAAGGAGAGCGCCAACTATGATCTCTCTAGTCTGAGTGGTCATGTGTTGGGAGCTGTGAATCTCTTCCTCTGAGACTGTTGTAACGTCATTACTGCCTGACTGTCACTATCTATGTTTACATTCCTGTGCCCTATAAAAGATGGTCCTCCGGCTTTCAGAGCTGAGAGAGACATGATTGAGACCTAAGCCTGGTGTTGTGTGGTCATTTATTGTCAGAGGTCTGGTTTTCTCTCCCAATCTGCAGATTGATAATACTTATTAAAATCCAGAACTCAACTGAACTTAGTCACTCCGTTTATGAAGAGACGGACAAAACACTTTCTTCATCACACACTCACTTGATATATGAACTAGTCTTTCACTTAATCTATTAATCAACAAATACATGAGATGAATCAGGATGAGATATCATTTTGAAGCAACGTTAGGAAAGAAAATAAGGTAAGACTGCGTAAACTTTTAACTTTTGATAATCTTTTCAAAGAGAGATCAACTGGTATGACTTGGAAACAAACAAAATATAAATGTGTGTGTCTTTGAAATGATAGATATCATGAAAAATCTATTTCAGAGGCCAAAAGACAGAGCATTTGTAAAGTGCTGTGCGATACAGTTTTCACTTGCGTGAGAGGAACAGGACATGGAGTTAGTATAAAAGAGAGAATGGAAATACAATGGCAGGAGATTGACTGGCCCCTATAAGGAAGCATGCCCTCAGGGTGTGACACTTCTGAAAAGGTTAGTGTCTGTTGAGTGAACTAAGCTTTGCCCTTCACAAAAGGAGATGAGCCACATTTAGTTTGAGAAGTTTTTAGAATCAGGTCTGCAAAAGTCTTTTGCATGTTCTTTTAATGGGCAAATATGTGGCCAAAGTCCCTCTGAGAAAATATACACAGTTCCTTCTGTACATTCTACATGCCAGTTCTCCTCGGCTTGACATAGATACAGTATGTAGTTGGACAAATAAAAGTTATGAAGATTTAAAGTTATAAAGACCTTTTCAACTGTCCATGTCACAAATACAACATATTTTTCATCCTATCTCAATAGATTGGAAGTAAACACTTTATTGTAAAACTATAACTGACAGTTTGGCCTTGTATTTCAGATATTTCCATGCAGTCAGAAAATTTGATGTCTTTTACTTTCATCGCTGTGGGCCTGAAAATTGTTACAAAGTTGAAAAGTTTTAATTGTATAAATGCTGCAAAAGCTTCAACCAATACATGCCTGCTTTCTGTGATAGTTTTCAACGGACTTACTCTATCAGTCAAATCTGTAATGTAGCCCTATATTGTAACCATAGCTTAATACTATATTAATCCATGCATGTAGAGCATGCTGTTTGGCAGGAAGTGGATCGAGGCCGGGCTCCAAGCTAATATTTACAGAATAATTAATGCTTTTAGTCTTCTGCCAAGGCACAACTGGAAAGAGGATGAAAGACAACAACAACGACACAGAGGCATGATTTAGCAGCTAACCACTGTGATGCAGGCTAGAAGGCGGAGAACAGCCAGAACTGAACTAACCACTGTGATGCAGGCTAGGAGGCCGAGCACAGCCGGAACTGAACTAACCACTGTGATGCAGGATAGGAGGCCGAGCACAGCCGGAACTGAACTAACCACTGTGATGCAGGCTAGAAGGCCGAGCACAGCCGGAACTGAACCAGCCCTTCGCCACTGTCATTGTCCCACATGTCCTCAGGAAAGTCCCATGTCTTTGAAAGAAAATGTGTCTGAAAAGGTGATGAACAAATTAGGTCTTCGGGAGATGTGTTGTACATGACTTGATGCACAGTAAAATCATGCTGTCAGGGTAATGTTAAAATCAAGAGGGAGTAGTGTGTTGGGAAAGGAAAGTGGGGTGAATTAAAAAGGGTGATTCAGCCATTAGACAGTCTTACCTCATGCTACTTAAAACATGATGATGTAGGAATTTTTAAGCTAGACAGAGTTTCCTGAATATAAAATGTGTTATCCTAATTAGGTAGCTATACCTAACCCCAACCCATTGTATTAACAACACAGACCCGGATTGGCTTCTCTGACCACTTTGGCTACGCTGGTGGGATAAAGCAGGTGGATGCCGAAGGATTCAATTGCACTGTGGGGAGTGACTTGGTGCTGCAGTGATTTATGGGCAAAACTTCAAGTACGGTTTCAGCTTGGATAATAGTGGAAAGGCAAAAAGCAATCTCAAATGTCTCTGTTTTTTGTACAGGCGATCATAAAAAATGATGAAGGGACCTTTCAATTGTGCCTGTGGTTAAGAGAATGCCGGTGCTCCACCTTACACTTACGTAAACACACACACACTCAAGCACACACACACACACACAGACTGAATGGATTCAATTTTACGGGAAAAAACTAAAAAACCACATAAATCTGCATGGACCCGACATATTTTGCAGGGAAAATACATGTTTACATTTCAGCTGATTGATCTGAGCAGACAGCATCTGTTATTTTCCTTTTCCCTCAGATTCTAATTAGACTTCTCGTTACAAGCCTTGTCATTAGTTTACACAGATGGACCCTAGTTGTTTCCCTATCAACGGCTCATGCAGCTTATCCCCTGAATATCCTGTTCTTCAGGGTTGTCATATTCACTTCTGACTTGCTACACCATCCTTTTTCAGTGAAGTAATAGGACAGTTGGTGTAACTCAGGCAAACACACAAACTATTTCGAAGACTTTTGCAGTGCAAATAATATCATATGGAGCTCATATTGTACTCAGGAAGTAAAGACGCAATAACATGTTATAGTTTTCTCTTAAAGTCGCGTGGCACAACTGCCTTAGGGTTGTTTCAGGGATCTTACCTTATTTGAGGAAAGAAGCCACCTTTAATGGTTGGATGTCTTCTAGGAATTAGTGTCAACCCTCACACTATGGAAGATTTAATTTACTTTTTAACCAAACATGTTTTGAAGCCGATATTATAGTTTCCAGACAATGGCCAAGATTATGGAACCACAGAGGTACATGGGTAGCATCATAAGACACCAGGGTGAAGTCCAAAGAACCTGATATCTTGCAAACACAATTAATCTAGAAGTTGGAGAGACTTGTCCACCCATGTAAGTGGGATCATTCTAGATTTAAATCATTTGTCTGGTCTCTATAACCATTCAAGTGTTCAACGCTACAAACAGGGTTTGTGTGAAAAGAAGTGAGCAACTGAACAGAGATCAAGACTCCCAAACTTTATATGAGGATGAGATGGAAGTTTCCCTATGTAGAGATACAAAAAATACATATTAATGGAGCTGCTCAACATCCTCTGCCATGTATAGAACCGCATTTTTAGGGTTTAGCAGTGTCTGTTAGTCCATCTTATTCTGGGGTCTCTACAACACCTAAGCAATGCCAAGCCAGGTTACATCACCTCAGATGGAGTTTGGAGGCTAATAGGCATTCGAAGGAATGTCCCTGTACTTACTGTAAGTCGCTCTGGATAAGAGCGTCTGCTAAATTACTAAATGTAAATGTAATAATAATGGTATTACGACAAGCCCATTTTTATTGTAATAGTATGAGAAGCTTTTGAAATGGACAGATTTGCTAAAGGTATAATTTTATATCACTACATAAAAATGTACGGGTAGAACTTTTCTTCCTGCTCTCAGGTTTGAACTCTTAAGCATTTCACTTTGACTAAAAATGACATTCAATTCTACACACTAATCTTACAGATAAAAATGTATTGAAGATTGTATTTAGAATCTTTCTTGTTCAGACTTACCCTGTTGATAATGATAATGTTCTCAATGTAAGTTTGAAAAACTTTGGCTGCCACAATTATGGTCACGCAAACCCTCTGGTGAACTTGAACAAAATGTCAGCTTTAGAAACTAGCCACCACAGACAGTTAGTATTCGATCACCCATTACTTAATGCTTGAAATAGTTTCAGCTGAATCTAATGAATTCACATTTTGACTAAATAAGCTTATTTCACAGTCTGGTGAGCAGACAGAAAGGGAAGAGAAAGGCAGACCTGGGTCCAATACAGCAAGGCCCTTTACTGAGTGTACTGTATAGTATAGTAACTCGTCATCGATTGCATAGAAATGATGTGGAGGCTAATAGTATTTGCTATGGTCCTAGCTATAGTATTCAAATTGAGAGCGGATAGAGGACAAAGCTGCAGCAATGTTTTAAGTGCATCATTTTAAGAACTCCATAAAACATTTAGATTAGTAGGTTAGTGGGAAAGTCACTCTACCAGCCTTAAAGTTTGGGCATTCATTTAGATTAGGTTGTTTGTTGGTTTTACAGACAATGATTCACTCAGTTAGGAATAATTCAATATATATATTTAATGCATTTGTTATCAAGCATCCAGCAATCTAACCCACCATTCTTGAGAATTCATTTAAAGCTCTTCACAGGGAATCCATTTACAATATTGGCAGACAGTTCTTACAGCTATAAAGTTATACTGATATGTTTACCTTTTTCATTTGGTCAGTTTCATCTTTAGCCAAGCTTAACTGAAATATATTTTTTTTGCTGTCAAACTAACAGTGGCAAATGAGAGAGAGAGAGAGAAAAAAAGAAGATCTGATATCAAATTCAATTCATGCATAGAAAGCAGTTTAGAGGGCATGGATACAGTGTTACCCTATCAAAAGTTCCATGTTGTAATAGGGCAGCAGCCATGTTTTCACTAGTATCCAAGGCCTCTTATCTATAAACTGCCACGCCAATTAACTTCAGATTAGTCAGATGGGTGAGCGGTGAGGGAGTCGGGCTAGTAATCTGAAGGTTGCCAGTTCGATTCCCAGCCGTGCAAAATGACGTTGTGTCCTTGGGCAAGGCACTTCACCCTACTTGCTTTGGGGGGAATGTCCCTGTACTTACTGTAAGTCACTCTGGATAAGGGCGTCTGCTAAATGACTAAATGTAAAATGTAAATGTAACTTACAGCACCAACAGCCAAAGCCAAAAAAAGTCTGCAGTCAGACAACTGTCTTTTCATCTTTGTTCCTTTGGATTCTGCTGTTTATGAATCTAATTGAATGGCAACAATAACCCCCATCCTTGAGTCACTGGTACAAATACCTAGTCTATGGTACATGTAAGGTTGCAACTTTTCATTCAGATGTCAGTAAACATTCCAGACATGTAGGACTGCTTAATTATTGAATGTATAAGACCATTGTACCAATGAACTGTTGATTCCCTCATATTAGTTCTCCTAAAACCTTTTTCTTCTATTTGTTCAATTCCAAAGGTTACTCTAGCTCAGTGGTATAAAACACCCAAAGCATATCACTTTTTAGCATTCAGTATTGTACACAAGGACACAATGAGGAACAGTCCAGTAGGCAATTATGGTGAGTGTCCTTTGATTTGAAGAATGCAGTTATTAGTGATATGACTGTGGGCTCGCAGTTGATATCTAGTTATGTCCTCGCAACAAGTAAATTGGCATAAGTTGGAAATGGAAAGAAATAAAATCCTGAATAAGAAGCCTCAAAATACCGAAAAATATCTCTATATTATAACTTTTTGGGAGTGTATACGCCATGTTTACTGCTATGGTACTTTTGGGTCATAAAAAAATATAGGGGTTGCCTATATTTTTATATATACATGGTCTAGCTCTCCTGTTTCTTAACTGGCTCTGACTGTGTTCCTGTGCGTTCATCCCTCAGCTCTTTATACTGCATGCTACAGTTTTAGCTTGAGACCAGGTAAAAGACAAGGTCAATAGAAGTAGTTCAGGGGGCAGGGGGGGCAACACTCACACACACATCATTGAGCAGTTTTCTCTTCTTAGGTATGACCCATTGCTGGGACAGTATGGTCTTCTTTCCTGGGTCTTCCTGGAGAAACAGTGAACGGGATGTACATTCACTTCATGCTGCTCGGCTTGAGTACAGTACCATTCTTAAATTACAATAGAACAGTCGTTCATGTCTTACCCTTTCAATGTAAAACTGTTTAAATGAAGAAGCTGCATGACTGCAAGTAATGATTTTGCTGTTTACAGATGTCGACTAAATAATTACAAGTATTTGACATCTAATTCCTTCTCTGGAGACTGCATGTCAGTGTTTGACTGCAAAGGATGTAAATACTATGTTCGTAAGAAAGGGGATCCGTCCACACCATGCCCCATATTCACCTTTGTGGGAAAGTGAGGGGTCTTTTTCCCCAGGGCATCACATAACCTTGTACTGTTGAATGAATTACATTTGATCATGAAATATGTGTGTCAAGGTTGTATATAATTTCATAAAATAGGGACTCATTCCAATTTATATAAAGACATGAGCTACAGATATATTTATAGGTTGGACACACTATACAGAACCACAGCACATTCGTTTAACCAGGACAATTGCCATTTGGGAATATCCTTTTATTAATGAATCAAATTTGTCATTGGGCGAAGTAAAAGATGAATCTCAATTAAATGAATATTTAAGTACTAAAATTACCATACAGGTACATAGAGCAACGTGTTTACTGTAAACACAGGCAATACAGTATGCGTGTGTTTGGTATAGAGAACTAACCACTGTGATGCAGGCTAGGAGGCCGAGCACAGCCGGAACTGAACTAACCACTGTGATGCAGGATAGGAGGCCGAGCACAGCCGGAACTGAACTAACCACTGTGATGCAGGCTAGAAGGCCGAGCACAGCCGGAACTGAACCAGCCCTTCGCCACTGTCATTGTCCCACATGTCCTCAGGAAAGTCCCATGTCTTTGAAAGAAAATGTGTCTGAAAAGGTGATGAACAAATTAGGTCTTCGGGAGATGTGTTGTACATGACTTGATGCACAGTAAAATCATGCTGTCAGGGTAATGTTAAAATCAAGAGGGAGTAGTGTGTTGGGAAAGGAAAGTGGGGTGAATTAAAAAGGGTGATTCAGCCATTAGACAGTCTTACCAGTCTTGGTATAGATAAGAGGTAGCCATAGGAGGACAGAGGAGGGATGGAAAAGCAACTCTTAGTGGCTCTGAACTGCACAGAGTCTGTGGGAGCAGTCTTAACCAGAACTGCAGGGTAATGTGTTAGTGTACCCTACAGTGTGTGTAAACACCAAAAAAAGCCCCCACAAGTGATAAGCTGCAGCAAAAAACGAGGATCCCTACTAATCTGCTAAACATGATTTTCCATACAGCTTTACCCAACATGCATCCGGATTAAAGGCATTCTATTAAAGAGAGGGGCTTAACATATGGAGTGAGGAGGAACCAACTGTAGTTGGTGGTTCGACTGTGTTCCCTCAATAGCCCTCTTAAGTGCATTTGCTCTCTTCTCTGCAGGATCATCTTCAGTGAGAAAGAGAACCAGTGCCACCATATCTTTGGAGAATCATCATGTTGTGGCTCACTGTCTCTAGAAGTATTACTGTAGATTATTAACTGGATAAAAAGGCATAAAACTTGTACGTGGAGTTTTAAAATAGGCTGGCAAATGAGAAAGCTGCTATGAGAAGGCTATAAAGGATCAGCCAAAATATGCTTAGTCTAGGCCTATTCTGCCTGGTTGTGTAATGCAATCTGTTTGATCATGTTCCAACTGTTTGTGTTTTAGGGATCAAATTTGGGTTGTTCTTCCCCTAATTGGGTATGTTAATTACTTAGCCTTTCAATGTCTTGAGGGCAGTGTTGTATTTAAACAAAAGTGTGAAAAAAACGTATACAGGATCATTTTGAAGTACCAAATCCAATACTAAAAGTTGTAGAGGATGACAATGTAGTCCTTCAGAAAGCCATACATTTTGGACTGTGGACAGTATGACAACATCACATACTAATAAATAGAGTGGATTAGGTAATATTGTTCTCCTTGGAAAAGGTCTATTCTGCAACTAATCTTGCTATACTGCATGCATACCTCTCTTGGTATAATGATTCCATAAACAAACAGAGACCTATTTCATATTTTTATCTCAGCACACACAACACATGCTTTGTACTCAACCCACTGTACTGTATTGTCTTGCTTTTCATCATTGTTGTGTGTGTGTGTGTGTGGGGGGGGGGTCAAAGGGTGCTTATTGTTAAATACAGTTGTTTATTGATCAATGCTGAATCATGTCAGTGTAATCATGTCATGTCACTGAGCATGAATATCAGAGCCCCATCTATGCTGTCGGAAAAGAAGTATGCATGAGAAAGCATGGTGCACAATTTTAATTTGATGATAACACATTCTCTGTTTAACTGCGGCAGTCAGGCATGTACACGTCATAGGCTCCTGCTCACGAGTGTCGTCAACATGGGACTGAAGTACATACCAGGTATGATGCAATACACCCTTCCTTGGTCCGAGAGGGGGTTTTGTCTTTTGCATATGGTAGATTTAATTAAAAAAAAGTTATTTGTAATACCTTTGCCATATATACCATATAAAGGTCAGCAAATATTGAATCTGATTGATGCTACCTACAGTACGTAGATTTATGTGTGGCCTCCTTGCTCTATCGGGGAAACACTAATCAAACACCAAGCCTTATGCAAGACCTACATATGACCCAACTAATCTGCATGCATGAACAGTAGTTCATGGCTATTTTGGCCATTTGAATGACTAGCATGATCAGTGTATGTACGTCAGTGTCACAGCTGAATCTACGATGTCAAGTCTCTGAGAAATAGGCCACTTCTGTTAGGTTCAAATCAATAGTTTAGTGGTGTCTTATTGTAGCCAGACTGGTGTGAGCCATGCTGTCTTGAAGGCTCCAGATGTCCTATGGAACCTCAAAACAATAATGACTCCCAACAGCCATTGTTATTCAGGCTGCTCAGTGGGTGGTGACCACAGGGAGTTTGTTTTGAGCTGGCAATGTTGTTTACTGATTGAAAACATATTGTCATGCGACTGAAAAAAGACAGATT
The DNA here is from genome assembly GCF_963692335.1 of Osmerus eperlanus. Taxonomy (NCBI): domain Eukaryota; kingdom Metazoa; phylum Chordata; class Actinopteri; order Osmeriformes; family Osmeridae; genus Osmerus; species Osmerus eperlanus. The sequence continues at coordinate 7,986,821 of NC_085038.1, forward strand.
GCAGAGTAAGAATAATAAGTGTGAAAAAGGTCCCATAATTCATTCACCAAGGAACAAGGAAAATGGTAAATACAGATGTATCAAAATCACTAAGTGACATTTTATAACATTCAAAACAAACACATTGAATGTAGCCACCTCTATGGCACCTCATATTTAGGTAGATTGTTTTAATCGTTCTCTTTGCCCTCTAAATTTAGGACGTTTGATTGGCAGCAGCCCAGAACCATCAAGTTCAACCATTGGAAAACAAATGGAATAGGATTTAGCAATAATTGGCATCGGTGTGGAGTCCTATGAGCAGACATAATTTAGAAGACAAATTAAGCAGTTTGCCTCTTACCTATATGACAAGCAATTAGGATCCAGCCATCTGATTATGAACTGCTTTTGCGCTAAACATGAGTAATATGAATCTTATGTTAACTTATTTTGACTTAATTGGAAAACAGCCTGTTAAAGAGCAAAATGATTACCCTCCTAAAGCCATGTGGCCACTCATTTAAATTGAGTCAAATCGTGTCATGGACAAACATTAACATATTTTTAGCCTATTGAAACAATGTGCCTTGATGACTTAAATTAGATTTATGGAAACTGATCTAAACTAAAATGGACAATGTTTTTCTGAACATGGGGAAGTCTATCAGCCAAAAAAATGTTCTACTTTTTTATAGGACCAACAATGTATCTAATTTCCCCTCATTGTATTGTACCATGCACAACGCAAATCTTACTATCTTGTGACCTTGTATGATTAATAATTAGTTCATCAAAGTGCATCGAAGTGACACAGCAAAGATGAAATAGATATTGGTTGAGAAGCTGAGGCTCTTTTTATTCACTTCCAAGACAGGCTATAGCTATACTTAAGGGATCTTATTTCAACCATGAAACCAGGGTGACTCAGGTTTTGGTGAAATGTTACTATGACCTCTTTTTCCATCACTATATACTTTGAGGTTGACGGTAGTGAGCATACAAACCCTAGTGTTTGTTAACTTGCTCAGCCCAATCTGAATGGAAAAACCACAGGACATAATACTGTTTTGTCTTGAGCAGAGCCCTAGATATTAAAGTAATGTGACTAATCCTTTACTATAAAAGAACTACCCTCTTGTTAACTTAACCACACAGACACGGATGGCTAACTGCATCACATTTAACTATCATTCTAAAGATGAAAGGAGGAACAAGCCATGGCCACCTCACTTAATCCCATTTTATTCAGTTGCATTTCAATTCCAAGTGGATATTTGGTTTTAAACAATGGCATTAAGGTTGATTTCTTATGAAAATGTGTATCAGAGCTACTGTACACATGCTGTGTATGGCAAAAATCGAATATATGGCAGTGATAATGGGAAAAGTCACTTATAAATATTGAACATCCGATAATGAAAGAAGATCAAAAAGCCTGGCTGAAGACGAACAGACACATCTCTAGTATAAATAATCCATGAGGAACCCCAGGCTTCCAGACATCCAATCCAGATTTAATGAGAGGAAAAAATAACAAACATGCAGTGGAACATGAAATCTCAAAGCTCTCTCATTTTATTTTTTTCAAGTACAGAAGTTATGAAATATACCCAGTATTCAGTTTGAATTACAATTATAAACTGAATTTGCTCCCTTAACAAAAAATATTGGAGGATCTCTGAATGGCAAATTGTCTCCCTGATTGTTGAGTTCCTTTGTGTGTTTTTCCTCAAACTCTACGTTAATGGAGTTGGCCATACTTAAAATCAAAGAACTGTCTCTTGTACTGTGTGCAAATGTGTGGCATCGATTACAAGTGATGTCCAAATAACTGAATGGATCCCAAACCCGGAAAATGGAGACACTGTAAAGTCAGCAAGATTACTGAGAAGACATTTTGCTGTCAATATACCGTAGCTTTGAAAGGTGTGATTAAGGTACCAACTGTCATGATTTTGCAGTCAATGTCTTTCTGAGGAAAAAATTGTGCATGGATAGAAATAGTGGGTTATTATCTGCCTATGTCCAACTTTTGATTTAGAGAGCTGTTGATCCTGGTGGGGTAGAAAGTGGGTGGGGCTAATCCTTAAATCTGACAGTATTGCAAGAGAGATAGCGGTGTAGTGAATGAGATTTGAACACAGATTTCCATGAATCAAAAATGCAGTATATATTCATGGTTTACTCAGGACTTTCATAGAGGTTTGAATGTGACTCTTTTTAACATTTAAACCCTGTTATAAATCCTATGTTAGTATACGGTATAATTAAGTACATCTGTACAATCAGTAACTGTAGTTTTTTGTAATGCTTGAAAATAATATATTTACCGAAGAGATGAACATCCTTGAACAGTTGTTGTGCAGCAATGTTTTTGTATCAATCTCCATTGTCCTTTGAGTTACTGCTGTTATTTAGTCTACCAGAAGCTGACAGTGCTATCATCTTCCTATTTTTCATATTGATTTGGAAGTGACATGTCTGACCTTCTCTTTCAAAGACATGAATATTCTCTTTTTAGAAAAAATGGAGCCTGGTTCCACAATGTAGAACTGTCGCATCTCTTGGGTACATGTGCTTCCTGTATTTCATCCTTTTGACTGTGTATGCAATCATGCGCTATTTGGCACTTACCCTTTTAAAAGTCTTTTGCTTTGAGAAAATTGTCAACTGACTGCTTGTGATGTATTCAGGCAGAAGAAGACATGAATCTCCAGGCTGTCAAACACAGGCCATCTCCTACACTCCCAGGTTACACACTTTCAATCACTGGCAAGGCTAGTCTTTTGTTGCCTAATTCATACAGTGCAGTCTATTTCTTCCATTAAAGACTTGTGCAGAATTTTTATTTGATCACTTTTATTACCCATGCACATGAGTGTAATTAATTCCTATGAAGTATAATTCACTTACACATTGTCTTTTTGTCTACATTTTGGATATAATGTTGTCTCTGTCAAGGTTGCCCTTTCCAAAACATTTTTTACACAGGCCTATTGAATATTATCACTGTTGCCTGATAAACTGTCAAATTATCAAACTCTTGACCCAACACCTTGTCTATTACACTGATGTGAAATTAATTGCATCGTTATTGCTGTTTATCACTCAGTTTTATGAAGACATATACAAGAACCTGCATTATTAACGTTTCATATGATCTGCTCTTGTGAATTCATTCCAACTCTACTTAAAGCCATGAACATATAATAGTATATCGCTGGATAGGTTCGTAGGCCCTCGTTTACACTATGATGATCCTAATAACTGCAAATATATATTGAATGTCCTCAAAGAGTGGTTGCAAGGTCAGAGTTGGAAGAGGTTAAATTGTCATACACCACCTCTAAAATATAAAAGGATTAATTAGAGACATGGAGACAGTTATCGACAAAAACAAACTGTTTCCTTAATTACCAACTCAGCTGGGGGCTACTGATGACAGCAAAGAATAGAACATAGTAGAGCAATTTGACAACAGTTTGTTCAAGGCCTTTGGCTTATCATTAATCTTTCAGACCACACAGTGGACTCCATTTAGCAGGTGTTGGGACCTGCATTTTTAAACGCACAACCTTGGCCCTTTCAGCAGTGTTTAAACAGTGTTTTGATACATAGTAAGGTAATTTGCCCATAATGGTCCTTGGTGTTGCCAGTTAGATTGGCATGTTTGCTATCAAATAGTTTGCCAACTTGACAGCAGGGGCATGTCAGTCCTTTGTCAGGGGTCAACTCTCTCAACACCTTCACTGTGAGATGAATATACAATTGATTCCTCACAGGGAAACTTGTGGGATATTATTCTCTCCTCAGGTGAGCTATTATAATGTCACTGCCACCTAACTTAAAATATTGTAATGCTTGCTTCAACAGGTACAGACAGCCAACATTTGTTATTTGCAAAAGCCTCTCACACTTTCAGGCAGTGTGTAAAAGCTTCCGTTTGCTGCCTCAAGCAAACATGAGACTATATCCAAAGTATTAAATAAACAAAACATGCCTTAACAGCACAATTAGTTTTTGATTCAAACGTCGAAGGAAAAATCCCAGTAAAGCCCATCCACTCGAGTGGTTAGACCAACCCTCTCCAACACACCCAGCCTACCTTCTGGTAGGGCATTTTTAACACCATATCTTAGTAAGTAAAAGTAAAAGCTTAACAAAGCAGCGCAGTACAGAAAAGTAAAGAACACATGGAATTGTGCTTAAGCTTCACTGAATTGCACAGGCATTTCTATGCAAGCTTATACATGGAGAGCAGACTGGCTTGCATCACCTATAACGAGAATACCTAGTCAATTTGGGGCCAAAAGGTCAAGGGCTTAAGGCAGCAGCAATTAGTATTTCCCTAGCATTAATAAAGGGGAATGTGTTTAATGTTCAACACCCGTGGGACAGGGGTCTATTTTGATGCGTCTCCGAGGCTATACGGGCACGTGACATTACTTGACGTGTGAAAAGAGCTTTAGCATGCAAGATGCTTGTTTCTCCTTTTCCACTTAGAGGCAAGCTTAGTCCTAATAGTAGGCACATGTATCATTATGCATACAGTACTAGGTGGGCTGTGTACAATACTACAGGGATTTCTGTTTCGCCATCAAACATTATCCAGTCTCTTAAATTAGCATAAAGGCAGAGGGACTTACGCACTATTTGAGGATCACACACACCCTTACACAGCAAAATAGAGAGAGAGAATGAGAAAAAAGATAGCGAGAAAAAAAAGAGAGATAGATAGATAACAAAAGAGGGTAGGCAGTAATTGATCTTGGGCAGACTAAGCATGAATCCAATCTTATGACGCAATCTAATGGCGACTAGGGTCTCCTAATAATGAGAGCAGGTGAAACATTAGAGAAGATTAATTTTCAAAATCTAGTAATCATGGAACTCATGAGAGCCCAATGGTTAGAGCATTTGAAGAAAGAGGACATGGCTGGTGGCACCTACCTGCTATAATATGGCATAAAGCTTCACACGCCTTTAAATAGAATTCCTCTTGAATATGCAAGAATATTACAAATCTCAGGAGAGCTTAAGGACACTGACTGCAAGGGATTGTTCTAGTATGTTCCTTTCACACTGCATACAGGTTCATTTCGGGATTTTAGTGTACAGCTCAGACTATCAGTATTAAGCCAACACATTTTTTGTTTTGGCTTAATACATTAGCACATTTGAGTAATGAAACAATTACTATAAGGTTAATCTGCAGACTGTAAGTTTTAATTTCAGGGTGTTTATGTCCATAAACTATGAACCCTGTAGTAATTAAAGGCTTATTATACAGTACATAGTCCCCTCCTTTTAGGGGTCCACAAATAATTGGACAATTAACAGTAATAGGTCATCACATTTACTATTTGGTTGCATTTCCTTCACGTGCATTGACTGCCTGAAGTCTCTGACCAATCAGCAACAGACAACTTCTGGTACTGTATCTTAGTAACGATCACTTCATGCTGATGTATAATTTGCAGATATGGATATAAGTTGTTACTCCTGTCTAATTTCCCAATATAGTTCAAAAGGAATATTGGAGAAAGTCTCGAAGAGATTCATGCTTACAGCCAACCTCAGTCGTGGGGCCATGATGGTTTGACTCTGGTTTGCTTTTACCTCTCCCTTGTTCACACACTTGATGACTTCAGTCCACTAAGTATTCACCATGTAGAGATATAAAGAAGAGTCTGGTAAACAACTGATTTTTTCAAGTGCAGTGTACTTGAGTCCAAAGGTGACACTGTTCAAAAATGTGTGCACAGGACTACACTTTGTTACAACATTCCTCAATGTCCTCAATGTATCAACATCAAGGTCCATTCTGAAATATCCTGAAAGGAACAATGTGGGTCACCACAATATCTGAGCTGTTTAATTTACCCAAAACTTCAGATGTATTTCAATGTTCAAAAAAAGGTTTCCAGTGATTTATTTCATACCCAAGCATCTGGACCTCATTACAGCCACCCGTAATGCAATATTAAATGATATCAGGAGGGTATCAAAGGGAACAAGATACCATATGGTTTAACACCGGTCCTCTTAGCTGATTAGCCTGTGCAGAAAGTAGTTGGACTTTGTCATGATTTGCAATGAAATTAGAATTACAATGAGAATAGGAATAATCAAACAGTATGTGATGAGAAGGCAGCCTGTATTATGGTTTGGTTTTCAGATTTTTTTTTGCAATCATCTGGGCTGTCTGGCAGGACCTCTAGCTGTAGATAAATACTGCTTACATTTGTATTCATAGTAGTAGAGAGGGGACACTTTATATGAAACCTTTTTTATCGTTTGAATTCCTTAAATACAAATGCCAAATACAGTTCCTTTCAACAGTCCAATTATTCATGTTCTAGAAGCATTCAGACACATTGAATTGCTTTGCTAAATGGAAGATAGCCTACAGTAGTCAACTGAGTACTTTTTTGAACATAATTGGAGAAGAGGATATTTTATTATGTTGGTGTAGACCCAGTAAGAATCAGAGAAGCTCAGACGTGACTTTAGCTCCACAATGATCTTCTTGGTCTTCTCTCATGCGCCTGTTTCATATTAATGGATTAGTTGATTACCCCCTGTGGCATGTATAGAAGGAGATAACTTCATGTCCTTCATGTGTGCAGTTATTCTTTTTGAGACGTTACTCATTTGTTTTTATCTTCCACCAATTTGTTCTGTAACCATAAGCATCATACAAAATGACTGGAGAAGCTGTTTGAAGAGCTAATTCCATTTTCTCAATTTGTACATTCAGTCACGTATCTATACACACTCATTCTGCCATATTCACATTGAACTGTAATGGGGATAAGTTAAGCGTATGGTATAAGGCTTTTCTCTATGTTTTATTTGATGTAATTAAGACATTACAGGAGAGAGCGTTAATTAACTTTGTTGAAGTTGATACAGGCATATTGTTTGCAAAGTATAATGACACCAAATTAAACCTTTTTACACTCACCCACTTTCCACATACACACTATATCAGTATACCAGACTAGAATTTAATTGTTTCTCATAGTCCACCAGAGGTTAGTTTAAATCAAATAAAGTGCCAATTTCAAATATAGAATTAAATTCTAACACACAATATTCAATTTCAACTTGAGAACTAGTTTGTCAATGTCTGCACTTCATCAACGCAACTTTCTGGAGGCCCTTGAGACCTGTAGTCAGCTTGGGTGCCCTGTGATTGTGTTATGTGTAGAACCCAATGGCCTGCCTCTGTGGAATGGCACTCACACCCAAAGCATGTTAGGTCTTACGCCAGCTCCTCTACAGAGATCATTCCCAAACCACATTCTGACAAACATATTGGGATGTGCTGCGATTTAAGTGCTAAATTACTGTTTTTATATGTGAATAATGATGCTTACTGGACATATACTTTTCATGGAAGTATTCCCAGTACAGGGAATACAGTATATCTGAGCATAGTAAATGGGCACTTGCACTGCATAGTAGCAATGGAAGGTTGTGTTCACTATGCAAGTACTGGTTTGTGACCATCATGAGCAGAGAGCTATCCTTATGAAAGAACATTTTACCTATAGAATATAATACAAATAAATGGAGTTGACCCACATACACAGTTCCAAATAAGTGTCTATCTGGTCCTCAGTGTCTATCAGTCATCAGGTATGTTTTATTTCTTGTTCAGGGACAGTAGTAGATGATAATTCATGTGATAGAAGCAGACGTTTGGGAAAACACCAAACATAATAACATACTTTTGCAATATCGAAACTGTGAATGTATTGCTATAAACAATATCTTAGCTCTCAGACTTGTTAGAGAAATGAACAGCCCATGATCTTTTCAGTCTTTACCCTCTTTTAATGGTGATTGGACCACAGACACCAAACCTCTCTGTGCAGTAAATGCATTTCACAATTTAAAGAATGGATGAACTGCCTGACCCGCACAATTAGTTTCCCCTGATGCTGCTGTCCTAGTATTGATCCAGGTTTCATCCCAGTGCAAGCAGGGGGAATGGTTGTGCCAGCACCAAGCTTTCCCTTTATGTTTTTTGGACATTTGACCTGAGGTAAAGTGAGATAATCCCAATGCTATTCCAAGTAAATACAACTCAAAGTCTCAATTAAGAAAGGATGCCCGAGCCTCCCCAAACAGCCTGGGGCTTACCTCTAGACAAGGTTGATCAATATTAGATGTGTGCAAAATAACAAATCTTTGCCATTTTTATTGGTCAACAGAATGTGATTTCTTTCCATCTATATACAGTATAATGAGGTCCATATAATTGTGAGACAAAAAATATATAGTGAGGCTGATGTTTTGGTAACCAATGCTTACTGTGTCATTACATGCATGTCAAATACATACAGACATGCTGTCACTAAATAACAACCAACAATATAAACTGTCTTGTTCTTCGATGAAGAACAGGTAAATTGTCAATGAATCAGATAAAAAATGCATTGTACATATCCTACTATGTGTATTGTATATGTCAGATTGAACAAGTGACATGATCTCAATCCAAGCTAGTGAAAGCTTTTTTCATTACACTAATTCATAAATTCTGTCCTTTTTAAGTGAATCTGGGATGATCTACATTTCTAATAATGTAACAGATTTATTAATATATTCCACTTTTTTTTTTACTTAAAAAATGCGGTAAAAAAGTAACACAATTCATACAAGCTCTGGCTTCATCCAGTGTCCTGCGGCATTTTAAAATGCAATTTCCCAACTGGTGCTGGACAGGCCCCAAATACTCCAGACAACTGCATCATTTCAAACACTCAGCAAAATTTCTCTTCCCTCATGAATATAAAAGTCTGACTATCGCCTCAGAATTGCAGATTTAAATCATTGGGTGATATAGATGAAATGGAAATGGGTGATAAAGAAATTAAATCAAAGTGTTTAAGTTGTTGATAGGATTCTAACCAGGGGTACAATGTTAAAAGCCTACTACGTTTAATGACTACTGGAGAATGCCTTAGCTTAACATAAAATATAGGTTAATGACAATGAATGCATGATATAATGTTTCCAATGGGCCACTGTGAGACCCGGGAGGCAGTACTCTATAGGAAACTAATCCAAAGAATTTCATTGGCCTGCAGTGAATCATAGCATGCACCACGATGCGGTGGTGTTAGGGACTTTTGAATTGCTTTTCATGCGTTCAAGGTGTTTTCTCTATGCTTTGAAGACTTGAAGGGTGGTCATTAAAATGAATCGAACACTCGTCACAAAGACTGTAAATGTTAAGATACAGCTGATATAGAGATGTCACACTCTCACAAGAAGACAATATATTCAATGTTGTAGAATGGTTAGCAACACAACATTGACATTACTTTGACCAATGTGGAAGCTGCAAAATGTTCATAGGGTATGACGTGCAGAAAATTCACTAATGACTCAAATACAGCATAACATACAATACAGTGTTATTATACAAGTGTAGGAGCTAAATCGATTGTCACATCATGCATAGGAGACATGGTACATTCTTAACATACAGTATGCCCCTTAGGAAACACTGGAGGTTTAATCGGTGTGTACTACAATGTGGAAGGATTGATTGACAGAGGTTACTAACCATAGTGTCAATCATGGCCTAAGGGATCCTTGGCAAGGAAGTTAAGACAACCAATTAGCATATATGTCAGATGGTGTCACACGGCTGAAACGGTAGCCTGAATACAGCTGAATACATTGTCAGCTGATTTCCATGGTGATGACTCAGACTGGGCCACTCGGACTGGATTAACTGGAGTTACCAGTTGGATAAACTGAAAAACCATACAACAAAAACAATGTGTTTAATATAAAAGATACATATAATTCTCTTTTTTCATTTCAACAAATTTCGGAATAATGCTAACATCTGGTTCCTTTAATCTCCGACTAGCCTACAACAGTAGAACCATCAAAGCCACATGAGGGTGCTATACTAAACAAACGGCACTATATTAGCCTAAGACATAAACCCTCGCCCAAATCGGATGCTTTCAACCATGACCTTTCTCTGGCCTAATTGCTGTACAGCTGTGTATTAATTCTTCTGACACATGGTGGCCACATGGTGACATCATGCTTGGTGCGTTGGACATTGACGTGATCGTTGTCACTGAGCTGATCTGAAAGCCAGCAGTCACGGTCATGAACCTAATGACTGTTTACATCTGAGACGGTCAGGTGTTGTTTGCCATATAGGCAGAGCATAGCTACAGAGCTTGACGTGTCTGGTTCTATTGAATAACATTTGCTTCCACAGAGTGTTCTTTGTTGTTTGATTCTAATCATTAATGCAAGGTTACACGGGGGATGGGGGGGGGGGGGGTACCTCAATGACAGGAATGGAAAGAATCATTCTAGACAATAACAAAAATAGCAATGCTACTTTTGCTCACTTCCTGTCTATCTGTCCCCTCCCCTTTCTCTCATCTCCAGTAAGAAACCTGCAAACAGAATGCCCCCTTATTGCTCTGTCTGTATTATGACACGTTATTGTACTTGTCGGTGCTTCTGTCCTTTTGAATGTGATTTGACTAAGAGTGGCAGAGTGGTACGCTGGCAGACAAACAACATTTCGAGCAATGATTCAGAAAGTGTTACGGCTGTAAGTGACATTTCATTGTAGATTTCTATTGTACCCAGTTTTTAATGATTTTATCATCATTATGGTGCTGCATTGTTTTTCACACAGACGTGATAATGGAGATTCAACAATATGTTTCTCTGATTTTGATCTCCTCCAACGTATACTGGACTAAAGAGAAAATGTTATGTGGTAGCACAAATCAAAATATTCCAAGCAGTATGCTGAAATGTATATGATGTCAAAGTATCATATTTCCAAAATGTGTACAAAATACAGATATCAGTTCAACCACAATCTTTCAAAATGTGTAGTATTAGCATAATAATGCTCGGTGTATAGAGATAAGAGTTAGTCATTACTTGCTTTTGACATATAATTCCCATTTTGTATATCATTTATATAATGTCATAGCACTGTAGCTGAAATTCATGTCTCTGATTTTGAAAGGGAGACAAAAGTGTAACGTTCAATCTTTTTGCAAAGTTAGTATGATGCATGCAGTATTAGAAGGGTCTTAAAGCCTGCTAGAGAAGTAAAATCTGCGAAGGGTAGAATTTTATCAATTCCTTTGGGAAATGTGAAAGGACTACAATACACAAGTTTTCCGGTGTACATGTGAATGCTTTGAAAAGAAGGGGGCAGGTTGTGTCAGCAAGATAAGCGACCTCAAGCAAAGGCTGGATTGGTCTTTCTGCCTGCAACTGTTTAAACAAAATATATAAAAAATATAAAGCTGCATAACTCCAAATGAGATGCAAATGATGCAACGCTTCACTGACCCAAGCCATAATGCCATTTTAAGCGTCTCTGTTCACAATGCTCATATTCTGTGAATATTCTCCTGGTATTAAATGTTTTATTTCAAACACTTTCCATCAACTCAATCTTTTGGAGAGAAATATTTGAAATGTATTGGTTGCAATCAGTCTGATTCTGTGATATGAGTGATATTACAAAAGTAAGCTTTACACCTACAAATACATCTTAATCACAACCCTAAATCCCTAAATGTTTTGATGTCAAGATTTATTTTGCTGTGATGTTATGCTACAACATGAGGGTTGTTAAATTGTAGCACTTTACATTAAGGGTGCATTAACTACCATGCACTGTAACTACATTTACATTTAGTCATTTAGCAGACACTCTTATCCAGAGCGACTTACAGTAAGTACAGGGACATTCTCCCCGAGGCAAGTAGGGTGAAGTGCCTTGCCCAAGGACACAACGTCATTTTGCACAGCCAGGAATCGAACCAGCAACCTTCGGATAACTAGCCCAATTCCCTAACCGCTCAGCCACCTGACTCCATAACTACATATCAATACCTGAAGTAATACCATTTAAGATTCATACACATTTGTATTAAATGTAATTGTTATTACTATAGGTTAGGGTTAGGGGAGGTGGGAGGTGGTGGTAAGGGGTTATTGGATGTTATAAAGGGCCAGGTGGCTTGAAGGTTCAGTAACCAAAACAAGATAAATGTTAACACCCTCTTAATCCTGGAAACCCCCATACCAAGTTACACTTCTGAAATAACTTACCCTACTGTAATAAGTAGTAGATGATAGATTATGTAAATTTGTAGTGTAGATTCTCTCCTGGGACCAATTCAACCAGTTAAATGGAGTTTACATATTGAAACAAGGGGCAACCATGCCAAGGACAATCTTAGCGGCATTGTTTAATGCTCTGCATGAGGCAATTTAATTATAGAAGATAGTTGTCCTTATTTGCAATTCTAATTCCAGATTCATTTATAACTGAGGGTGTCCCATTCCCAAATAGTATTCTTGTAGTGTTTCCGTTTCATGCATTTTATTTAATTGGTTAATTTTATAAATTCTAGGGCATACTGGCATTCTTCATGGTTTTTAATCTCTCTGTCTTCATGCTGTAAGACTGGAGTGCACTTATTGCACACTGGCCTAATTGATACATTACCCATTATAGGCTCATGAATGACTAAAGTATGGTTTATGAGATGACAGTAACCCATGCCTAATTATTGCCATATATGACCACCTATAATTACATGGCTGTTATGTTACAATAGAGGATCCAAATTCCCAAGTTCACAGTCCTCACTTGGGCACATATCCATAATTACTGGAATAGCTCATTTTCAGAAGTATTTCAACACATACAGTATATGCTCATAAGCCAAATTGTGGTCACTGTCTTCCATGTCCCCATGTCATAAGTGGCCATTCAATATTTTAAGGTAGAATTTTCCCCAAACCTTTTTTGAGCCTTTCTATCTTTGAAATACAGTTCTTTAGGTAACCACATTGTCTCTTCCTATTACGGATAAAAAGGCTGACAAGAGTTTTAGTTTCCCTTCTCTTAACTTTTTTCTTTCCATTTCTAACTCACAGGTGGTTATTTCCTTTGACCATTTTCATCTGCAGCAGGGCAATGTTCTAACAATTAGCCCACTAGCTCTCTGCCAATTTTGTTACAATATGCCTCAATCTTAAATGTTAAGGTACTTTCCTCAAACAGTCATTAATGCAGGCAAACAATAACACAGTCATTCATGACTTTTACAGTATGTACCCAATTATTTACATGAATCAAACTGGCAATTAGGTTATCCTTGTAGTATGTTCCATAACATAACAGTCAGCCTTTGATGTTGAAAACCCCTCGGTTGTACTCAACTATGCTTACTCTGTGGGGTATTGTAGAGTAACAGGATCTTATGATTTTACCATGAGTGTATAATACAGTCCATATATGGAGAGAAAAAAATATGATGTTTCCTTTGGCCATAGTGTAAATGCTTAACTATGCGTTACAAACAAAGTGTTTTTCAAAGTTTGCTTTCATACAAAATAGACAGTCAATTGTTTAGAGATCTGTATTGGTCCATTTATATTAAATTACTTTTCTCCCGGTCTGGGTACTGAAAGGTTTTTAACATACATAATTTTTACGTATATATATTTCTTACCTTTTATTATTCAGAGATCCCAACAAGGTATTGTTAACCCAGAGGTCACTGACCCTTTAAATCCATCCACAGCAGAAACGTGTATGGTTCAGTATGAACTGAATGGTTAGTTCACCTCTAAATAATCTCAAATAGAGAGACATTCCCTCTACCACAAGCCATGATTGTTGCTCAACATTATCATACCACCATTTTTATTATATTAAGTGACAAAAAGAAGAAAGAAAAGGACCCAAAGTTCAATTGATCAAATTGAAGCTAAACATGCCAACGTATTTGGAGGTCAAAAATATCAAATAGCATAGAAGATAACGGAGCATCGACCAAATTTTGTTTTACGAGATGAGCAGCATATTGCCTAAGCACTGTTATTTTAGCATTATAAATGTTCTGCTGTGCTGCTACTGGTTACCATGGAAATAGCTCTGACCTCCCAGAGAGCTAACCGATGTGCCATTTTACTACGATGTATTACAATTCTCAGGAAGCTGTTGGTCTGTGTGGAAACTGACAATGTTTATGGGTTTCATTCTGAATGATATCACCAAAATTACAATATGATGCTACACTGTTGTACAATATGGTGGCGGACAGTTACCATTTCTATTTGCTCTCTTAGTTTTCCACAAAAAACACTTTTTTGTTACGTCACCCCTTAAAATCAAAGAGGAATGTCAAGCATGTGGCATATCGGTACACTGGGAAATCCATTAGATAGCAGCAAACTGTGAACCCTCTTTTTGCACTGTCTCAGAGACACAAAACAAGTGGGTTGCTTATGTTAGGGAGTGAATGAAGGGACAAAAGAGGCAACTTGTTGTACAAGTGATATTCTTCAAGGCAATAACTAATTTCCATCTAAACACAGACTGAAAATAAGGTTTTGTTTGTTCTGTTCCCGGGGCCATTCATTGCGATAATGCTTTGGGCGGGTATATAAAAATCAATCAATAACAATTTAATTTGGACAAACTGCCAAGTAAGCTGGTCTTCCAAGTCCCATTGTGGTATGTATCAGAGCTCGATTCATTGTTATGTGTGAAGATACTTGATTCTTTGGAGAGATGCAGACAGAAAATAAGTTGGTTTTAACCAAGCAGTGAGTCCATTCATCAGACAGGGTGTCCTATTTAACTTGTACATGAGGGACTGATATCTGTTATCTGCTTCTGTCTGAAATTCACAAGAACAGAGTGCATTTACTTGAGTGCTTAGTGATCAGGCTGATCAGTATCTTCAAAAAATATATTAGGGTAATAGCTTCATGTCAGACAAGTGCTGACTGAATCACTAACATCATCATGGCATTTAACCTGTCTCCATGTCTGTGTGTACCATATATACATTATATAATTGTCACCGAGATGAGTGAATCGGATAATTACAGGCATTTTGTTTCTATCCAGGATTCCCTTTTTCATAATCTTAAGTGACAGAGCAATTTGGCAGAAACATTGAACACAGCCAAGACCAAATTACAGCAACAGCCCCACAAGCCAATAACCAATTTTCAACTTGTAACTCTGCAGCAAAATTTGTTCTAAAACTCATCAAATGCTAATTGATCTTCCCAGTTGGTTTATACTCCATTTGAACTAGATTTAGAACCAGTACAAAGAAGAAGAAAAAAGTCAACTAATTAACAGTGTCGTCTTTGTGCACATACTGAAAGCTTTGCATTTATATATTTGCTTATTTCTTTGTCAGTTTGAGGATTGGGGTTGTATTTTCTTTGTTTACCTTAAAAAATCTCAGTCAGCTGTAACTAAACGCCACTTTACGGAATGACAATTGACATTAAAATAGCTAAAGATTTTCAGGGTTTGGGTCAGGGTTAAAGTTAGAGTTAGGGTTAGGTTGAATTCCGTAGATGATCAGACGCAAACAACATATACTTTGGCGACAGGGAAGTTTGACCAAATATTAAGATAACTATTCAAAAGTGAGCAAAACTGTGGTAAAGTTATTTTTTATACAAATATACTGTATATTCTCAGGAGTCAAAAAATAAAAGTGAAATGTCATGCAGAGAAATGTCGCATTCATGCGTTACCCTTTTGGTCTTGATTAAAGTCATGCTTGGATAAATCCTTAGATTATTAGTGAACATACAGAAAGGATTATGAATTATGAGCTACCACTAACCATTTCCTTTTAACACTGAAACAGTTCCTGTATCTCCTGGGTCCCAAGCACTATTTTTCCATGAAGTCTAAAAGTTCAAATGGAACATCAGTAGAACTATTTTTCTCCATAATTTATCTCATCTCCACATACTATGCCCAGTGTTCCTAGGCACATTTAAGGAGACAAAGCCTAATTTATACTCAGTGCTGACATATGGGCAGTGAATCGTACAGTGATATAATTACCTTTCAAAAATATGGTGAACCTCATTTAACTGACGTTAATTAGTCAAAGAGTGCAAACCTTAAGTTTAAAGTCTCCCAGCCATGAAAACTAATACAACCATATTGATAATTGGGGTGTGGAGTCACAGCAGTCATATCTCAAATCTTCATATTTCCAACTCTCCTTATTTCTTAGATGTGTCTTGTCATGCACCATGTACCCTCTACTTTAGTTTCATATTATTTTTCATAAGAGGTTCACTCTGTTGTGTGGGGTTGGTGTAGAGTAGGGACAATGAGCCAAATGTCATGCTGTAGATGTGACTTGAAAACCTGTGATCTATGATCCTTGGTTGATGTTTGAAGCTCCCATTGACATAAATTCTCAATTTATATGACCTTTGCCCGTCAGAAATGAAAAAAAGGGAAAACATCAACATCTCCTAAGGCAGCGTGCCATGGCTTGATCTGAAACGTCTGCAGAAGGTCAGAGGTGGAAGAGAGTGAGCTTACTAAAGGCTTGTAGGTTCAATCTGTGTCAGTTACCAGTGAAAATGTAGGACAAAGCCATTAGTACTGGTAGTCAAAGTGTTATAGTACATGCCTGACATACAGATCTGTACAATGGCTACATTCCAGACCATTTGAATGAGTTGTTACACCATAATCCTATTTATAAATAAAAATGCTTATGGTGACAAAGAATAAGTGCATATTTGTCAAAAAGGATTTACATTTTCACATCTGAAATCATAATGTTTAATACAAAGCACTAAGAGAATTAGTTAAGTCCAGAGTTAGAATTTTTGCCAAATTTGTATGCACGGATTAACTCATGGAGGCACTTTTTAGCTCTAATAGTCTCCATTGCTGATTGAGCTACTTTGTGCCCACCATGTTTTCCCCTCATTTGACTTCTGTTGTAGCTTCATTGACTTTCCTGGCAGAGTTTTTTCAAATATAATTTCAGTTTCAGGGTCCAATCCCTCTTTACCATTAAATGAAAAACATTCCATGTGGCTTGCTGGTTGCTATAAAATGACATCAATCAGGCTTTAGACTCAGTTCTAAAAAGCCCTTACAACATTTCACTTTTGAAACAGATTTGTCTTTGCAAAGCTGATATTCATAAACAGTGATTGCGGAGTTCATCTATACTGATATTTGTGATTTTGAATTGTATGAATGTCTTGGATGTCTCCTCACTGACTACCCATTAGTACTGAAGTCATTAAGCTACTCATACTTCAGTTCCCCTTTCCATCAACACTGAATGGGGGGAAATCAATGTACTGGTACTGAAAGTCATCAGAAAACTTTAGAATGCTTGTCACTAACTTAGTTCGTAGTTCAGACTAGAATTCAAAGTGATTATGCAGGTTGTCATTTAAATAATGCCCATACCCATGTAAAATGTGTTCCAAATGTGTTACCAAACACTTGGTTAGGATGTTTCCTCTAGTTTTCAATGTCTAGCATCATATTGTCAGTGGGCAAATGTATCAACTTTGCTGTAGATAGTGACTCATCCTGGTGGTTTTCTGTCCCTTCCTTCAAGGTCATCCTTACGGATCTCACTATTCTCCAATCTCGAGAATGAGAGATTCTCCAGGATGAGAAACAGGCAAGATTGCTGAACATACTCGACTTGAAAGTAGCAGGATGCTCCAAATATTACAAATTGACAATCCACTGGCACTGAGCTGGGAAAGGGATGTCACACACACACACACACACACACGCACACTGTGTATAAGGATGAAACCGTTATTGGTTTATGTGTGTGTACACTATGTGTGTGTGTGTATGGGTTCATGTGGCCAGCTGTGTGCGTGCTTGTGTATATGGGTATTTTCTAGGATTGTAAATGTGTCTGTGGTACTTGGATATCTAATAGTCCACATTCTATTTTCCAATAATGTGGAAGTGCTTCAAGTAGCAAAAGCCAGCATTGAACAGCACAGTCAAACCAGCACAGTCAAATCAAAACACTGTGTTTGCAGATTGTAGTCACACAGAGAGGCAGCATACCATAACTGCCCACTCTTACACACCTCAAATGAAACAAGTCACCGCTACTATAAATGTGTGCCCTGGGGAATTACTGTTTAAATCAATTGAGTAACAGAGACAACATACACAACATAGACAACATGAATTAGAGACTGAGCTTGCAGATGAACAACCTGGTCAGACATGGAAAAGAATCAAAGATCAGCATGCTCCATGATTGTTAGGTACAGGTGAGATAACAGATCTTACACGGATCCGTGTAAGATCACAGGTTTTGCTGAACGCTGTTTTGATCAGAGCACAGTCAAGCAGACTCACCGCAATGAGCAGGTGGCTTGCAAGACTAAATAGAAGAAAATATGCATGGGTAACCATGGTTACCACAGGTCTGAGTAGAGATAGTGTGTCATGGGATTATGAAATGTGTTTTTCTTTTCGCCCGAGTTTGTCATGTACGTTCGTATTTCAACTATCGAACTTTCGGGCTATTTTTCCGTCCCAACACTGTATATTGTGCAGAGGTAATGAGATTAAAGGTTCACATCGTTATAAGATAAAGCAGCAAGAGAAGGCAAGTCAGGCACCAGGACAGACATAATGCATGGTCTATGGACTTGCACTTCTGACGTTTTCTGTCATCTTTGTTCCGTGCTTGTAGCAAAGGTGCACTGGTCCATGAAGAGTTGAAGGGGATTAGAGGTTTGAGGAGAGGAGTGGATACAGCAGAGGACATTTCTTTCTGCATTTCCTCCTTCTGTTCTCTCACCCGGGCCGGGTCACTGAGCTGCTCATTTGATTCTGCTTAGCAGCTCTTGAGGTGCAGAACTGAGATGCTCACTCTTACTTGTGTCAGTGGATCATGCCTCGCTGTTTTGTTGTCATGGAAAGGCTCATGTGATCTGAGAAGGTGTTGCTGAAGAATGTGCAGGATGTGAGATAACTGTTATTGCAGCTCTGGATCCGAATACTTAAATGGACAACAGAAAGTATGCACTGTAACTGCTGAGAGATGAAATAGAGGGCAATGCTGTCCTGTTTTGACTGTTTTGACGTGCACAACTCATTTTGTGAACTTTTCCTCACAGCAGTATAGTCCCACCTTACATAGAAAAATCTACAAATACAACCACATGTTTGTACAGTGCAGCACTCCTCTCAGACTATTATAATTGTGGTAACACTTTATAATAAGTCAACGCTTTTTGGCATTTACAAAGTATTAACTAATAGTTAGTTAATTCTTTCTAAAACATTTTGAAACATTAACAATACATTATTAAATAGTTAATAATCTTATTATTAAACACTATGTTGATCATTAATAAACACTGTTAAATATTATGGATTTTATTCATAATACAATTCATAAGGTGTTTGATAACTGCATTATCATACTTTATAGACAGCTTGTTAATATAGTTGCAAACCAGTAGTTTAAAAGGTGTTAGTGGTACATGAGCTGCTATAGAAAGCATTAGCAAATGGTGAACAAACCATTTACATTACCTTTACAAAGCATGAGTAAATAACTAACAACATATTTACTTATGTCTTTAATTAATGTACGCCAAGTCGAATACATATGTGCACTAATACTTAGCAGATATCTTAACAACTATTTTATAAAGACTTACTAATGATGCAACTTCTGATTCGTAATGCAAGTTATAAAGCATTTACTAACTGTTAGTTAAGGCTTTTGCGTGACCAAATCTAAAGTGTGAACTATCTATGCCTTATTAAACATTTATAAGTTATTTATCAAGGTATTCTTGTCCATTCTCGAACCTCACATTCACAAGGCTGAACATACGTTTCTCAAAAGGAAACAGACACAACACAATGTGATACACAAGATTACTATTTTATTGAAGTAATGACAGGCATGTGTCTTACTAACTAATTAGCTTTACTAACCGAGAGTGACAGCGGTCGATAGGTTAAAACCTCAGTTTGATATTTCCCGGCATGACCGAACGGTCGAGGTTAGTAAGTTGTTTAATATATGCATTTTTAACTCTTTTCATTTAAAACATGTCGTTTTGTTCAGCTCTACAGTACTCAAGTCTTCTCACGGTGTGTTTCAGGTGTTAGCACCTACTGTAGCAACCAATCTGAAATCTGAGCAACCAAACCTAGCAATCTGCCTAGCGCTTGTCGTTTATCTCTCTGTGTTCACACTTTTCTGCTCTTTTAGAAAGTTAAGAATTTCCTCGTCGCTGTTGATGTCTTCATTGTCATCTGGATCTCGCTCATTTTGAAGACGACATCAGGGCAATAAGAATACGTATCAGCCGCGTATTCAAAGACTATGAATACACGGCTGGCATGACTACCCATTAGCCAATCAGAACGCTCGTACTGTTGTTGCAATTGAACCAATATGCTGTTCTTATTGGTCCAGAAGACGTTCTCAAAAGAGTTGTTGATATGTTGCCTTGGGGATGTAGGACGTCACCAGTACAAGTGCAGCTGATTGCTCTGACAAGATGGCGTCTGCTCCAGATTCGCCGTGTTTGATTTGGGCTCTTCCCACGTATTGTTGTAGTAACGCTATATAAGAAACCAAATGTTTACTCTTCGACAGGTCAGCAAACGCTTTGTCGCCTCAATTTGTTAAAACGATTTGTTTGTAAACCTCGACCTACGGTCTCGGTTAACAAACGTTTTAACAAATCTCTGCTTTCAAAGGCGTTCGCAGACCTGTCGAGGAGTAGCTACACATTTGCAGTTTATTACAGCCATTTTTGGAAAATAAAATACAGCTTTGGGTAACCAACTTTTATACCAATTCGACTGTATTGCTTCTTAATGGAAATAAAATACTATTTTATTACGCATCCTGTTAAATGTGCCTAAAAACGCCTAAACAGCATACCCAAAGTAAATTGGAAGCTGTTCTTGAACCATTTGGAGTACATGCATGTAAATGATCTCTTTTGAAAGCTGACACTCTGAAGTTATGTCCCCTGTTGTCAGGACCCCTGACAGTCCTTCTAGTGTTGAGTAATAGAAGCTTGAACACAAGGAAAGTGAAAATTTCTATTTCCACCTAGATTTTGTTTTGAAAACAGAGGCCTGAAGAGGCCTAGAGGTGGTAGGTATTATCTGGAAGACTAAATTGGACCACAGGTTGAAGCCTTACCCAATTCAAATCAAAAGTCAAACATAATACCACAATATATTCATATTTGACACATGTTTTTATAAGAGTACATCCAGGAATTTTCTAAAAGGGTCTTTTGGAGACTCCAAAATGACCCTTTGTAACCAAGGTCAAGGTCAAATAAAAATGTATTATTTTTCATAATTGTTATCTCTAATGAAAGGTGGTACTTAGAACTATCATATATAATAGCTAAATCCCTAATTAGTATTACTGAAACACAAAAACTGAAGCATGAACACATTGGAGTGCTTTATCTGATTCCAAGGATTGGCGCACAAAGAACACTGATTCTGTCAACCATATTGCGCAATCGACTGTTATTTTGAAGGCTCCACAGACGCATACAAATGAGGTATTGGCATTTTCAGCTAGCTGTCAGCTACAAGGCTAACGAGCTAATTTCAGAGCCAGTTGAAGCCAGTTCGAGAAATTTGTTTAGAACGAGTGTGTGTGTGTGGGGGGGGGGGGGGGCGGGGGGCAGGACGCACAGACCTAGTTGGCTTTAGAGGGCTGTCAACGGGGCATGGAAGCTCCTATTGGGTCAAACAAGGTGTCAATCAAAAGGGGAGGGTTCAACGGACATTTTGATACCTTCATATTGTAAATACTCCGTTGCTAACCGGAGAAAATAACACTTTTATGTGAACAAGTTGTTTCTTCCGTCGGCTAACTTGCATAATGAAACAAAGGATAATGGCTATTCATGAACGTAAAACATTGTATTTGGACGAATTACTTTACATGGTTAGATACTTTGAACCCTTGGGACTTACGCAGATCAAGTTTTGATGGCATGATTTGCACACCTGGACCTATTTGAACCACTTAGGGTGAGTACAACTTTTTTCTTTGGCATTGTTGAAGGAATGTTCACCGGAAAAAGACGTTGACTTTGCTTGCTATTGCGACTTGATCTTGAATTGGTTTATTTCAATGGAAGCACAAGAATCGTAGCTTTCCAACGATGTATAACATGTGTAGCGTCTAAAAAATATATTTGTTAGAATTTAGTGCGTCGTAACTGAGGGAGGGGGAGGCAGCATTTTTGTCACGCGGGCGAAACAGGAGCGTAAACAGGTTCAGCTATTTCTTCTAAAAAACAAAAACACAACATCTATAGGCCTATAGTCTTTCTATAAATGCTTAATAAGGCATAGATAGTTCACACTTTAGATTAGGTCACGCAAAAGCCTTAACTAACAGTTAGTAAATGCTTTATAACTTGCATTACTGATCAGAAGTTGCATCATTAGTAAGTCTTTATAAAATAGTTGTTAAGATATTTGCAAAGCATAGTGTACATCCTGTATTCGACTTGGCATACATTAATTAAAGACATAAGTAAATATGTTGTTAGTTATTTACTCATGCTTTATAAAGGTAATGTAAATGGTTTGTTCACCATTTGCTAATGCTTTCTATACCAGCTCATGTACCATTAACACCTTTTAAACTACTGGTTTGCAACTATATTAACAAGCTGTCTATAAAGTATGATAATGCAGTTATCAAACACCTTATGAATTGTATTATGAATAAAATACATATTTTTTAACAGTGTTTATTAATGATCAACATAGTGTTTAATAATAAGCTTATTAACTATTTAATAATGTATTGTTAATGTTTCAAAATGTTTTATAAAGGATTAACTAACTATTAGTTAACACTTTGTAAATGCCAAAAAGCGTTGACTTATTATAAAGTGTTACCATAATTGTCATTATTTACCAGCAGTTTTATCTTGTTTTTCCGTGGGACAGAATGAAACAGCAAATCTCCAGTATGGTATATGTGATTATCCTACCGTGATACCACAGCCTTTGAATAGCCATCTGAAAGTAGATGTCACATACCTATATCATTTCAAAAGACTTCCTGACATCAATCACATTCACAGAGGGTAAAAACAGACCTTTTAAATTCTTTTGAGCTCTTTCATGCTACACTGCATTACCTGCCCCTGAATGTCCTGTCACATTGAATTGGGTCTTGCTTTGGAAAACATATTTCCTTTCTTTCTTAGGATTCTCTCTCTCTCTTGCCAGTTGGATGTAGTTAAGAATCCCCTCATATATCCATAGTGAAGCAACACTATATGCTATTGAGACCACATTCTACAAAGCTCCATAACTGTTGATAAAATTATACTGCATATACTATGTCTCTGCAATTACCCTTGCATGCATACATCTATCCATCTATTTATCTATCTATATATCTATCTATATATATATATATCCATATATATTTAATACAGCACTCTATTCTGTATGATATTTTTTCAAATCACTTCAACTCCATTCATCCCACCATGAAGAAAAATACATATATAGTACATACACAATTCGTGGTATCCATTAAAAGTTAAGTGGCAGGCCTTACTGTAAGGCATAAGTGGATGCATCAACATGAATCCGGCTCCTAATTTCATTGCCTCCATTAGATGAACGGGGCCCAGGGAGCAAGGATGCCCTCATAAAGCAGATCCAGTGGAGAGCTGGATGTAGTTCCTGTGACATGGCACTGGGCCAGAGCTTCTGACGGCTGACTAATGACTTTCACTGAGGGTGTCAGCCCCAGATTTATGTCCTCCCTGCCTGAGTACACTCACAGTATCTTAAAGCAAGAGTTATTCGTGCAGCACACCTCCCCTCAATACGCCGCCATGGCCTGGCACTGCCATTGACACCTTCCCATGCACACCCAGTGGCCATTCGATTTGCATTGTGTTCCACGCCACTGTCAGTCATTGATGGGAAACGAGATGCCTTTGAAGAGTACATTGTTTCCAAAGAGAGTGAGTGGAATAGAAAACTCCATAAGATCAAATGAAACCTATAGTGTTTGGTACATAATCTTTCATCCAACTCCCATTAAAGTGAAATGAGCTACTGGGATTTATTACAGTGCAACTCAATGGAAATCTTGCCAAGGCAGAGCTCATGGATGGATGAACTTAGTAAAATGTAATCTGCAAAAAGAGTGACAATTCAGAAAACCTACAATCAATGAAAAAGGGTTTCTTGCTAACCTTCCAACTTGACAAAACCTATGTATTATATCGTGTTCAATAGTGTTGACCAATGACTGACCGGCAGAATCTCAAAGGAGAATATTGTGTTTGGCCATCCCTGGTGGGTCTTATTACTCAAGGCACAGTTCACATGCCAAGGCAGTAATGAAGGTGGACTGATCTCATCTCCATGTGCTAATTTTGAATGGCACCACAACCTTGCAATGTGATAGATCTGTAAATGTTTTCACAGAGTGATTATAAAATGCATGAGGGATTGAGAGAGATTGGAGATGAGTAGCTTCCGTCGCAATCGCTCACCAGCCAACTTGGGAACATGCTATTACAGCACGAAGCCATCTCAATCATACCCCAGCTGGCTAATTGGAAAAAGGTGTAATGTGGGGCTTGTTTGGCTAAAAAGTGAGGCATTAACCATCTTGAAGCAAGTATTAGTTAAGCAGTTGATTAAGGATTAGTTCCCTTTGACAAAGCAGTAGATTTTGGAAAACTTTAGATTGCTTCCTCAACTGACTGCTTGTGCAAATAATTTGACGTTAACACTAGAAGCCCCAAGCCATTTTCCCCATTTATAGTGCCGTTATAGGTAAAATTGGCCTTGATTGTCGGTGCTTACCAATCCACAGGTTATTGGACGTATTACAGGCAAGTCGCTCAGTTTCCTAATATTCTAGAATTTTTTTTAGAATTGTATTTCTGGCAGGCTTCCTTGTTGCTCAAGGGTTGAGGGTCATTTCCTGTCGGCTTTTATTTTCACAGTGGAATGGAGTTGAAGTGATTTGGACAATTATTATTCAGAATAGAGTGCTGTGTTGCATTGATATGAGGAGTATTTATATGGGACAACTGACTGGATTTTTTTTTTTATCCGTGTTCAAGGGGAAATGGAAATCAGACTTCAGTAATCTGACATGTTTGGATAGTGCCACAAATAGACATCATACTTGAACATTTCACTGTACAATACTGAACAGTTTATGCACAGTATGCAGGTTTGGAGAACATTCAAGATGATGTATGACTGACAAATATAAATCAGTTAAAAGGAAACACATTCTTTTATGCCCTAAAACTAAAATTACATTTATTAGAATTAAAATGGTTTATTTTAACAACTGAACTTTCAGTGAACTTGACATAACATTCTCATCCAATCAATAATTAGCATGATAATGGGGATCTGGGTTGCTTACATAATCTCCATCTCATTCACTTAATGGACATCAGAGTACTCACATCAGATGTTCACAATAGCCATTGTGAACCGACAGCATACATAAGCATATGACTATAAACAGTACACACACTACCCTATCTACTCTGCTTTATGGCACACATTGATGGCTTGGGATGACTGAAACCAAGGCCTCCTTTCATTGCTTACTTTTGCTACTGTAACTCTTAGTCGCAACACCCAAACAAACTTGCAAATGACTGTAATCTATAATTACACTACACACACTCACGGCAAAACTACTTTTGTCTGTGTTCAAGTCTTGCCACCTGAAGCAAGAGGCGAATCACTTATCATCTCGTGGTTATGATAATTATGGCATTCAGCGCTACCCCTTCTCTGTCTCTCTTTTTCTCTCTCTTTCTCTCTTTCTCTCTCTCTTTCTCTCTCTTTCTCTCTCTTTCTCTCTCTTTCTCTCTCTTTCTCTCTCTTTCTCGCTCATTCTTTCTTTCTCTTTCTCTCTTTCTTTCTTTCTTTCTCTCTCACACACACACCCCCCCCCCCACACACACACACACAAAGGAGATGACACATTAGCAGAAGCCTGCTGGCGAAAAATGCTAACTTGTATCTATCTAATCCTCATTCTATGGTTGAGCGTGCAGCAGGGCAGCCAGGGGGGGCTACTGCAACAGGGTGTCAGCGAGCGGGTGAGAGAGCCAGCCCGCTGCATCTCCTGGCTGGGCCTACAGGAGGATTACGGGACGTGACACTTCTGTTAATATTTCAAGCATCCCCATTTGTGCTGGCTTGGAGCGGTCTCGCTGGAGAGAGGAGAAGCGGGGCCTCCGCTCCAGCAGGCGTGTCGTCTTCGTGGGTCTGACACTCGCTCGCACGGCGAGTTTAAACAACCGTCTGATTCTGTTCCTGTGAAAGTCACAGAGAGGGCCCGCCTTCGTTAGGGGCGAGGATTAGGATGGGCAATTATTCCACACTCTAGCTCTGAGGCAGGATGGTGCAAAGGTAAAGCAACATCTGTGCGTGTGTGTGTGTGTTTGTCGGTGTGTTTTGGAGGTGGAGGGATTAGTGGAAGGACTTGAATTGTCTTTTCTTTCTCTCCGCTGTCCCCCCCCCCCCCCCCCCCCACCCCACCCCACAGTCAAGGCCGAGTGTCCTTCTTGGGCTTGGAGGGTACTGACAGAGGAAATCTGTCTGAGATGTCTCCTGGAGTTAGTGCTGACTCTTCCAGACTGGACCCCTGGTCTCATGAGTAACCAGGGATTGGACGTCTGGCGATGACCTTGCGTCGAAAGCTGCCCGCTGTTTTCACAACTGATTTGTCTGCCAAGCTCCACTCGCCTCTGTAGATTTTTCTCTAACCCTAAGAGACTTCAATCCTAGTGGACTCTTGTGTTGTCTTGACTGAGTCATATTGCCAAGCACACCCTTTAAGCCATTCATGTGGGGTCCAACAAATGTAATAGAAAGACCATAGCCAGTGATATGATGTAATCACTGGGTGGCAATGAGTGCAAAATGGAATGACAAGCACCAGTTCATGGTTGACAGGTCCTATGGTTGGCTGGTAATGGATTTCTTGTCTGCGTGTTACATTAATGATTTTTGACTCTGACACAAGATACTTCACCTTAAAATAACATGCCGAACCATAACCTGCTCTGACTCATCTCCTTTGGATTGAAGTTACACGTTTGAGCATCTCAGCAATATGATGTTTGGGCCAAGACACCCTTCAGTGGAAATCATTGATCACGTATGTGAGAGACACAGATCCTGATGTCTGCCCTGAGGGGATTTTGAGACCTCAGCTGGCTAATCCAAAAGCTGCTGTCATTTTCCATTGTCAGGCTTACATTCATCACAATGCTCCATGAAATGACAGTCTGGTGGATTACCATTTAGTCACTAGCACTAAGAGAAAAAATCTCTGTGATAGGAATGCCATTAGGCAATGTCATAAATAATCAGTTTGCACCTTGGGGACCATTGTAAAAACAGGGTTTATTTGACTTTAGGTTTATCCTATCATCAGGCACATGAGGTAAACATGTTTTCTCTTTCAGCTAAGATCTATCTTATGAAGTTCTAGTTCACATTGCAAAATGGATGCCCATATACTCCTTTTGATAATTTTCTGTCAATCAATAATACAATATCCTATATGAATACTGTCTTCTTTGACATACAGTACAGGATACAATAGTGAATGCATGCTATTGGATCATTGAGACACATTTTTACATTATACTGGATGAATGTGGGCAATTAGAAGGCTACACCTCTTAATCACATAATTGTTCTCTGTGTAAATTGTTCTTACACTTAGTTTGATCCATGAGAAAAGGTCACACTGCCACAATATGCCCCAGTGAGGCAGGGCTAAGCAATATATAACACAGTATAAATCGATTCCTTTGAGAGTAAATATAAACAACACCTAACAGTGAGATTTACTTTATGGCCATTGTCCAATCAGGATTTTCTCTCATGAAGTGACTATTTCATATTCTGTGAATGTACTGTATATTATGAAAAATGAAAGAAACTAGTAAAACTTTAGATTTATTCCACCATATGAAACCTCTCAATAATTAATCATTTAGATCAGGACTCAGTCAGGGGGATAGAAGCTTCTGATCGAGTTACCTTTGGGATACTTCAACTAACTAGATTATCTTCATATACTATAATTACAACAAATTGTTATTCATGGATGCAATTATTCATCAACATTCTTCAAAAGAAAACAACACATGACCTTCCATTTCCTTTTTTCTTCATGTAGACATGTTTGATCATAATTCAAGTCTTTCAGTTCTCAATTCAGGTGGTCAAACGTTACTCAATCTGTGAATAATCAGAATGAAAGATGCCAAGGACCCCTCTAACCCTCTTTAATGTTGTGCATAATGTTGTAGGCAGAGATTAAATTAGATATGATCAACTGCTGACATGGTAACACAGGGTTAATAAAAAGCTAACTTGATTTGGTGTATTCACTGATTTCTCAGATATTTTCTCAAGCGTAATGTCTTTTGATCTAAAGGTCAGATATGAAAAAGATGAAAGTGCACAGGGAACACTTTACTATCTTAGGTCAGAAGCAGACATCAAGCTTAGAGTCTGTGGAATACTGATTCAAGGAAAAGGAAGCAAAGATGTATTGGGACAGGAGACCATAAGCACCAGTTTTCTTCAAGTAAAGTATCAACCAGTGTCAAACCTATCTTATGGAATCACATCAAAATAAATGAGTCTGCACATCTTAAACTAAGTTCCATAATTCTGAGTGCTCATCTTTCTTTTAGTGATTTTGTCCATCTCTCACTACATTACATTTCATCCCAGAATCATTTCAAGGAAAATACTTGTCTATTCCTCTTATTTATTCGATTCAGGGTTGCTTTTGTGTGTCAGTTAACATACCACTTTTGTCAACATGCACCACCGAGTGGAGAAGTAGCTAACTTCTGATGAGCTCTTGAAAATGTAATAGAGATGTTGTCCACTTAAAGATAAGTGATAATCTGTGCTGCTTCTGGACATGACCTGAGGCTGAACACTTTAGATGTTCACTGTGCTTATACCTCCCTCTTATCTCACACTATACAACATGACCCATTCATCATTTTATTGGTACATACATAAAGTTCAAAAGTTTGTTTACAGTGTGGCAAAATTGACTTGATTCCATTTATGTCTCTCTCCATATTGAGATATTGGCCAGTGTGTGTCATGCAAACTGTGGTGAAC
Source organism: Osmerus eperlanus (assembly GCF_963692335.1). NCBI lineage: Eukaryota > Metazoa > Chordata > Actinopteri > Osmeriformes > Osmeridae > Osmerus > Osmerus eperlanus. Next base: position 8,015,868 of record NC_085038.1, read on the forward strand.
TTTTACGTTATTGCTCGACCACCTGAATACCAATGCTGCCATGAAAGCATTATTGTTACACACATTTCACAGGGTGAGGAATAAAGCTTAAACAATATGTAAAATGTCATGGCTTTGTTCACATATATGTTATCACATGTCCATCAAATCAATTCACCTAGTCTGCAGAGTGAGAGTTCAGTGGAGTTGGTAGTTATATGAAAATAAATAAATTGCATATATGTATGTATGGCATGTTTCTGACACCCTGCCACATTACAGCGAGATTATAACATAACAACATAGAAACTGACAGCTTTATAAACAAAAGCTGTCGGGATTGCAAACTGTCGCCAAAAAAATTTGACATTACTGTATTTGACCTTTCCTGTCAGAGGTTTACTAATGGATCATGTTCTATTGGTCAGCCTATGATAATGTCCTATTTTTTTGAAAAAATCTCCATTGGAAAGGCAAATGCCACAAAATGTCAGACCGATCTTACTATTCCAAAAGCCAAATGTTAGTTCATACATTATGCTGGTCATCTCTCTACACAACCAGCCGTATTGTGATAGGTAAAAAACGAGATATATTTAGCACAGTCCATGTGACTATGTCCACATATACGCTTGAATTTCATGCTTCACCTTTACAGGTGAGAGGTAAAATATGATTCTGATGAATAGTGCATTACTTAATGGACTGTGCACTGTCCAGCAGCATAATATTTAATGTGGTAATCAAACAATATTATTTGAGGAGATATGTACTCTGAAGTGGTTATCTGTCGAGACAGCCGTTTTTGTACAAGACATAAAATCCACAATTGTAGAATTAGAGCTTTTAAGTATAACCTGAAGAACATCATCACTGTAACGGCTCTGACAAAGTATGGCTAAGTTTGCCTATTAGTAATCTAGCTAGCTTAGCATTCTATTCATGTGAGTTTAATACTCTCTCAAGTAAAACAGACAAGTGTGTAGAAATGAGGTAAGGTTCTCTTAATACACCCTAGGTGACTCTCAACATCTGTCGCCACTGTGACACAATCTGCATCTAATTCCTCACCATAAATCTGACGACACCGCTGTGGCCACACAGCATTGCTGCTACATGGCAATATCACCGTTCATCGCCCAAGCAGTCCCCAACTCCGAACCTTGAAATGAGAACAACCGTACTACAGAGATCATTGAAATGTTGATAACATTTCACACAGAGAGTAAAAAATAATTCTGCAAGACAAGATTGAAAAAGCAAAAGACAACACTCAACATAAGGCTTGGGACATAGATTCCAAGAAAATTATTAATAAATGCAGCAAAAATATCATAAATAGAGTATGTACAGTATGCCACACACTGTCTGGACTGTAACTCTCAATGAATGTCTTTAATATGCATCAACAGACTTTTTGAAGGCACATCAGCAGCAGACAAGTTTTCCGTTTTCACTCAGAAACATCTTGCTCTCACTCGTAAAATATGCATCTGAGGACACTCTTAATATTGAAAGCTTGAATTTATACTGCTGCTCTAGGACAAGACATTTCCTACCGTAAAAGGGCAGTATTTACCCCCCTTGATCTTTTTTTTCAACAGCTTTATGGCTCACGAGACTTGTCGTGTACATGTCGTGTCACACCTTGGCATGCACTAAGGTTATGCCGCTGAAGAAAAGCTACTGATAACGATCATAATTATGCCTGATGCTGTCAGCATGTCACTGTGCATGAAATAAAGCCTCCATTAGCCACTAATGGAGGGCCCTACAAGAGACAGATTCATAATATAGGGACATTAATTCTCCAGGGGCATGGGTAGGTGGCATACAGTAGTACCATTAAATCATCCACCCAGGTCACTGGAGACCAACACAGACAATAGGAAGTCCTCTGAAGTTATCACCTCAGATCAAAGCACCTCAACCGTAAACCAGAAACCTGGTTACCATTTAACCAGTTACACATTCCGCATGCTTGCTATTCAAAATATATATTCAAGCCATCATTACAAAGCTCCAACTACGTAAAAACCTTACAAATTAGGAACATCATTTCATTACATGAACCCCTCTTCAAAATGTTGTTTCCGATCTGTAAAGTTGCGATTTCGATGCCGTCGCCTTGACTCCACCAGAGTTGGGACACAATAAGAATTCATCGCAATCAGAACAGAGATTTCCAAGAGCACACAAGACGGTAAGGAACCATCAGCAGCATGGAATGCAGCCTCAACCACTGGGAAAGTAGGCTCCCTGGGGTGTTGTTATATTGGAGCTTACCGGAGCTTTATCTAAAAGCCACCACCCGTGTGCACGTGAGTGATGGGGAGGATAATCTATCTGGTGAACACCTGGAGATGGAGTTAAGTGATGGAGTGAGGTAATCTGTAGTTACCATGGCTAACCGGTGTTCTGTATTTACCCTCAATATTGAGCAGCGAGCATCCCAGGAGACTGCTAATGAGGGTTGGGTGCAAGGGGTCACTGAGCAAGGGTGCAAGGGTGCAAGCGAATCACTGAGCAATCTGCAATGCAGGGGACACAACACAAATGATCACGGTTGGAGGATAACGTGTGTGTTTTTTGTACATCCTTTTATGTTGTGATGTTATTTCGAGTTAAATGTTTCAGACTGCGTTTTACGATACCTAAAGTTGATTACAGCATAGCATTAAGAGTAGACTATTCTGAAGTATGTTACTTTCATTACAGTTTTAAACCAGAAGAAATGTCTAATTTTTCTAAACTTGACCCAACCAGTGCTGCCCCAAGTTATGTTATTACCCTAAGGTAGTGTTGTTGTTGTGGTGTGTCAACAGCTCCTACCAACACGGTGAAACCTTATAAAAGGTTAACTCCCCAGCTACGAAACTCATCTAATCTGCATCCCTCCCAGCACGGTGAGTGAGGTGATATTCCTTCGTATTATATTGGCTTTTTGAAATACTTGATGATGATGGTCTGCTCTGAATTACAGTATGTGGATCCAAGCACAACTCTCAAGAGAAGCATGGCAGTTGGTGGTATTGGCTTTTGTATACCAGTATAATTGCTCAACATTTTAATGAAATGTTTGCTTCATGATTTATGAACTATAAATACTTATTGAATACTTGGCGGATAAATGAGATAGAAATGAAGAGACAGAAGTATTATTGCATTGCATGAGAGAGGTTTAGGGGGGTACACCAGATGGATGAAAAGACCAGAAAAAAGCTGCCAGATGAGATGTTCTTATTATACGATGAGTAAACGTCCAAATCATCAAATTTCATTTACATAAAAATGATACAGATATTAATGCTAAAGCTGCATCCTCATCTCCAACACACAAAACATACAAGACTACTTGGAACCATGTACTGTTTACTGTAGATGACTCATTTGTAAGAACATGACTCTATAATAATACCGTGTTATTTTTCATGTTGTGTCATTTGTTTTCAAATCACAGCAAAAGGCTCCTGGATCAAAAACACATTTACAATGATCTGAAATGATATATTGAGGGATTGATGCATGAGGTTACTGTATCTTAAAAGCAGTGACCAGATTGCATTTTTGCAACCTACAGCACTAAGCCACACTGAGTTCTTTTTCCCTGGGTTTACCACCGAGTCAGGCTGGTGGTGGGCCTAGCCAGGCCCTCTCAGCCCCCTGGGATAGTGTCATTTCAATGCCCAATTACATTACAGCACTTGATTTTTGACTCATCAGCAGAGATTAGAATATTGGATGTGACAGTGGAGCCCAGTTTGGGTAAAGGAAGGGTATTTACAGAGTACTGAGAGAGGATGAAAATAACCCAGGCTGCCTGTACTGGAGATGCCCCCTCTGCCCCTCAGGCCCAATGGTGAACTAGGCTGGGCTGAGATGAGCACAGTGCAAACCCATGGTCTTTGTATAATCTGCCACGTTGACATGGGTTACAAGTAAACAACACAGTGGGGGACCTCAGCCTCCATTACGTTAATGATGAGTGCAAGGAAGCCTTTGCTCCCCCCCCCCCCCCCCCCCTGCAGTTAATTAAAATGAGATTCTCCCAGCTTATCCCTGGACCAGGCTGCCAGGAAGCAGGACGGGGTTGAGAGGGTGGGGAGGGGTTTGGAGGGTGGGGAGGGGTTTGGAGGGTGGGGGTACTCTTCAAGAGACCTTGGTTATGGAGCTGCTTAGCATGATGTGTCCTCACACATAATTTACCCCACTGGTCAGGGATGAAAGACGTCTGTTCCTGAGATTAGGTGTGATGGCCACAAGGTATTATACTTGAATTTATTAATGGACTGTGCAGGTGATGCATTTGCATGCATGGGACAGTCTTCTCCAGGACCCTTTGATATAAATTGGTTTCTATAGGGGCATTTACACAGTCAGTGGGTATACACCATTTAAAACAGCACTGTAGAATATGTGGCATGTCCCGAAAGTAATTACAATGCAACTATGGTGTGCATGTCTTATTTATGTCAACTTTGAAAGGATACTTATTTCATCAACAGATGCATGAACTATTCACACAGCCCCTCGAATGATTACTGGGGCCTGAGTATACCACACTCGGAAACCTGGAGGATCAAGACCTACGTCTCACGCAGCTTCTCACCGCAAACACCTCAGTTTGCAATGCATCGCATGCAGTCATCGCTTGGGTTTTATGTTGTTCAGATCAAGTGTTCCGTACCGGGGGCAAGACTGGAAGCAGTCACACCAAAATAGATCATGCGTGAACGTGTAGGACTGGGTTGAATACACAGTTAACAATTCATTACTCTCATCTACAGAGACAAGAGGTTGGCTCTTAATTCAAGTTACAGCACCATCAATGCTGTTGTCACGCCATGCATCTTTACAGTCCATACACAAAAAAACAAGTTGCATTTTAATGATCCTGTGTCTATTCCCCTTTGTCAAAAGCCTAACTTTGAAAAGTTCAGAGTTTCTGGCAGCCGTAAGCGAGGGGGTTTGCAAACTTCTACCTTGTGTTTCCACCTTCTATATTTATGTTCTTTCGACTCAAAGGAGTGACAGTTTCCCAAGAATTAATGAGGTGTAGCACTCCATTCCTCCCATAATGGGACGAAGGGGATAAAAAAGGCAGATTCGTCACTGATATACAGTGGAGTTCCCTGCAGCCACTGGCTCTTAATGGTCTGAAAGAATACTCTGATCCTATCTCTTCCTTCTGCTGTCTGTACGCCGGCATGTTTGTTGGCATTTTACCTCTGCTGCAGCTCATCCTTTATATAAACCTCACTGCCTTTCTCTGAGAGATGCAATTTATTTCCACCCTCCTCAAGCTGAGTTTTAAAGTTCCACAAGACCTTCATACTTAGCAGCTCGTTTCTCAGCGGGGCGATAACCATCTTTTGTCTCGCAGCATAGGGCTTATCCCTGGGTTGCTTCTTGGCCCCCCCAAAAACGTTATCGATTGGAAAGTTGTCTTGATTAATCTGTGTGGAGGCGCGAGACGCACGACCGAAGATGCAATTCGGGGACAACCCCATGCCACATCATTCTGTTCTGAATACTGAGCTGATAAAGACTACTTACCAGGATTCTCCACCCATGGGTGGAATTTTGGACGCCTTGTGGATGCCTCGTGAGTTTAAGAGAATACATATACATCTTTTGAAGCCCTGTTCTTGAAATATTTATCGTTGCACTTCACTGGACATGGTCTTGGTGAAAATTTGATGCAACTCATTTGACGTGTGTAATACTCTAGGTCTCAAATCAAATCTGACCAACTGGCTGAGGTTAGGTGTTTAAAAGCAACTTAGGACAGGTGTTGAAAGTGTGTGAAAGGGCTGGAGTTCATTGCACCCACCATTTCTTGTGGCATTTACTGAACAAAACGTTGTGGATAGGGCACCAACAGTAAATATGTATTTATAAGAATATACTGTAGATGCCTCAAGTGCTTCACGACAAGGTGTTGTGTATTAGAACATTTCACTGTGGCTTATCCAAGTGTCTGCTTCATCTGTATTCAGGTATCGAAGGTGCATTGCACCCATATCCTGGAATTTCCTGTCTGGAATTGACTTTTACATTAGTCAAACTCATTTCTTCCAGCTTGAAATCTAACAACTCTGACCAATGATTCGTGATTGGTGGTGCGCCTGCAGAAGCAAACATGCATGAAAATTACGACTGGTTTGAACTCAATTTCAAGTCAAACACACACACTCCCAGACAGACACACACACACACTTGGAGAGGCCTCAGTAAGAGCTACTTAGCATGCAGTGTCTTCACACCTCACTCACCTCAGCATCCAATGTGAGATTAGGTGAGACGTCGAAAAGATAAACCATGTATTCTGTATTAATAGACTGTGCTGGCAGGAGCTATGCATGGATTGTCGTATACTTCAGTAACACTCCTGAAACAATTTCCTATGGACAATTCTAACCTTCTCTGAATAGAGGTCACACTGTATATTCTTACATTGGCAGCCTAGCCTTTCATGCAGCATTGATTGAAAACGTGATAAAGGCACGCTCAGCTAGAGACCTTTTTTAATGAAGGTATAGATAACTGGATGTGGAATCAATCCACGTGCCAGGGTATCAAGACACTTGTTTGATAAAAAATGCATTCAATGCAAGGTCAAGGGGGGTCCATGGGAGAAGACAGGGGAATCCTCAGGTGATAATGGCGCTACTGATAACATGCGCTACTGTATATGTATGGTGGATCTTTAGGTATAAATAGAATGTTTTTTCAGAGAACCAGTGGAAACCAGTGTGGAGGTAGACTCAGAACAGTTGCTCTGAAGATGTTTGCTCACTGAAATATTTGTGTCATGAGAAAAAAAAGAATTGCCCCAAAGGAAGGGTGATGCAGACTCACAACAACACTTAATTGTCATACATAACACACCACCACTTAATGGTATCTGTCTCTACATATGACTAATAATGTTTGTTCACTTAAACTGTAATGGTCCTTAATGATTTTCGCCAGGATCCATGACAACAAGGAAACATTGTTTAGGTAAAATTGATCTAAATCCCAAGTGCAATTAGTGTGCTCTCACACCATGTCTCAGAAAGCATCGTTGTTTTCGTAAGCTAGGTAGAGGTCACCTTGCTGTTAACTGGGCTTGCCCTGACCAGCAAAACTGATTCCCTCCCATTATCTGGCCAGCTTCATGCTGAACCAGCCCACCCCACTTTCATTACCACCCTAATTGCCTTTTCATGGCCGTCTTCTTTGGCCTGTTTAATTAACTGGCCATCTCCTTCATCCCCAACCCAGAGTGCTCCGTGGCCCACAGGGCAGCAGTACACCCTGGAGATCTGGAAAGTAAATAAAAATGAGACCCCTTTCAGTGACCGCTGCCCTTTTAGGATTCCAGTTATCTACTGACTTCATCAAGTAAGTAATAAGGGGAAAACAGCTGAAGACTCCAGAGGAGGGCCTATTCATAATTGAAGAATCAGATGGCACCAGGGCAGTTAATAAAGTCTGCATTATGCAGGGTAGCATAATGAAAAGTCAAAGTTGAAGACCAATGCTGGGGTAGCGTCTGTAATGAAAGTATAATTTATCTCCTATTCCTTGGTTTCTACTCTGTATTGTGTGTGTGTGTTTGGGTGTGCACGTCTGTGTGTCACAGTGGAAATGTGCCCAGGACAAGTTGCTGGCTGTGCTGATGTATGTATGCGGCTCAGTCATCATCTCATTATATTGCCTTAAACTGAGGAGTCTAATGGCATCATTTGTTTGGCTCTGCCAAACATGGTCCCAGCCTGCATACTGTTGGAGACTCACAGAGATGTAACACTGGGGAGAGATTCAGCTAAACAACAATAATGGTGAAAAATATAGTGTATTACTGCTGTGCTATTATCAAATCAGGATATTTTCTGTGTTTTGGCCCATAGGCACACTTCTCTGAAACTAAAGACTACATGAAGTCTGAAGAAATGTTGACTGGATTCTTTATATTACTAAAAATAACTTTAATCTATTTAAAGTAGTTTGTAGTAATGGCTATCAAAAAAAGCAAGTACGCAATATTATTACTCGATATATGAAAGCATAACAACAAATCTTGACCTGCTTATATCCCAATTAATGAAAAAAAGAACAATATTTTCTTTGTAAAGAGAAGATTTTCTTTCTGTAGAAAGATATACTGTATACTGTACTTTTATTTCAAAACGGTGACAACTGTAAACAGCACAACTGTCAACATTACAGCATGATGAATGGGATAATCTGCCCTACAGAAACAGAGTAACAGTCAGATAAACCAGCCCTTTAGACCTGGTTTTGTCAGCCTGTTGCTGTAACATCAGTAAAATCCACACAGAAATGCACACACACACACACATCATCCTCATCATTTGAAGGGAAACACACGTCTAACATAGCAATAATCAGTGCAGCATTGATAAATAAAGCTCCCCGGGTAAAATAGATTTTTGATGAGCTGGAAGAAACGGCAGCATCGATTAGTGTCTCAAACCCAAATTGAGTCTCTATAGTTACTGTGCAGTGTTTTGCTCGTGCTTTAGAGAAGTGAGAGGAAACTTTCATCAAGGTGCTTGCAGGAAGGCAGGACAATCACTGTTTCCTCTGTCTTGCTTGTTACCTCAGTTTTAATTAGATAGGGCTACACAGATAATGATTCCTCCTTCATGCCAATTATCCTGCATGACAATGCTGGTATCCATGGCAACACAACAGTGCCCTTAGAACAAAGGAGAGTCAGTAATTATGATTGATCCAGAGATCCAGGAGACCCATATTATCTGAACATGGACAAACGGATCTCATTAGAGCATATGACGCCAGTGGGCAGACATGCTCTGCTCTTTTTCATTTGAATCGGGAGAGATCTCCCAGAACATTGAGAAAAGTGTGAATGGCCATCTGATTACTGATTACTTTAAAATAAATGTAAACGTTTTATTATTTACACCAAAACCCACAGTATTGTTGTCCAGACAAGTCTTTACATGACGTCAAATGATATAATGCATGAAAAGCTCCAATCTCTATGGTGTCATTCATGTTTAAATACAGTTTACACTTCCATCCATCTGCCTTGATTGTATTTCAAGATGTGGCATGTTCATGGTCCATGGTTCCCCATCAATGGTGATGATTATCTGGTCAACTGCTGGTGTATACGCAAGTGTTACTGTGTATGTTATTGGACTTGCATTGCAATGAGCCATCAGGCATGGGGTGCACAGGACAACTGTTAGACTCCTGGCTGGCTCACAGGTTTTGGCTTCAAGTAATCCGTTTCAGGACTACACACCATTCTGTTCTTTTCCAGAGGCAGTGTTTTCCTCCAATGATCCAAAAATCAGTTGGTTGTTCTCTTAATTAGTAATCTATACATTCTTTACATGCCGCAACCTTGCTGCTGCAGTCTTGCAGTGAGCGAGGTGGGAGATTGGCTTGTGATAAATTATTAGCCACTAAGCGCTTGCCTCTACAGCCTGGAGCAGCATCATGTTGTCAATAGCAAGGGCCTCTAAGTGTAGTATCTGAGGAGCTCATTTAACTGCAGGGACTTAACGTAACCCCCGGATCTTTACTCTTGTCAATGGCTCTTAATATGAAAAAAAGAAACAAATATGTGTTTGCAACTTGTTCAATGAGACATGTCATACAGAGAACATTAGCAGAAACAGTGTTCAGTTGACACCCAAAAAATTCAACCCGTATAATTGTCTCCCCCAAACCTTTACTTTCACATTTTATTCATTTAGCGAATGCTTTTATCCACAGACATATACAAATAAGTCAGTATAAGATCAAAGTACACACAAGTGCATTTTTCTATAATGTTTTGGTGGCCAGGGACAAGGAACAGTCTATATTTTGTACTGTTACTTTAGGTGCTGTTCACTGGGGTTTGAGGGGGAAATGGCAGTGGTCATGTGATTGCATTCCCCTGTTAACTTTTTGCAAAGTGATGATCTACTGGTTTTGCTCTCGGTGCCCTTAGGCAGAGAAAACAAATTCACACAATTCCAAGAATTCAAAACTAATTTCAAAAGAAATGATGATTAGGTGTCTAAACTAAATGTTTCTCAGTGAACTGGCTGAAATATGACTACTATATTCATAAATGATGACGTATCACTTTTAAATGTTGCAATCGTAGCACACTGAATGAATATTTTCATTTGAAACATCAAACACGGCATAAAGACATTAAGAATAGCACATCAAAAAGTCCCGTCTTTCCAGAATGGCCTAGATACGATGCAGCTTTTTGTCAAACGTATGTGCCGTGTTGTGAGGTTGCAAAACGATTGTCTGTTTCGCTCATGTGAACTCAGTTGCCACGTCTGACAGGAGCTGCAAACACCGCCCTTGAAGCGTCTCCAAAATTATTAGAGCAGCTAGAGAGGCAGAGCCAGGAGGGACTGGCACCTCGTGCACCTGGGTCAGCTGTGACACACACAGCCAGGAAGTACGAAGCACAACCTGTGTGTGTAACCCGGGCCAGGGGCAGGGGAAGGAAAGGAGGAAGCTTGGAAATCAGAGAGTGAGGTCGGGAGGGCCGGAACCTAGTGAGGGGTTAAGGGAGAGCCATAAATTGAGTAGGACGCAACTATTATCTGTGTCTGTGTGTTTACCAGCAAGTTTGACCCCAGCTAGGAAAGGTATCACATATCTGAACTTTCACCACTAACTTTCCAAAGAATCTACAGTACAGTATACCGTTTCCCTGCGATGAATAAACGACTTATACTGACTTCTCTGTGTTCCACTTCTAGACCTCTATTTACGCTCAACCTGTCAAGATTTGCCTAATTTAATCAGCTATAAAAACAGAAGCCCAGGCGTTTACCTGTTCCAACAGGCACTGCGGGCTGCCCTGAATCCTGGGCTTCGCTGGTTAGTGGAGCAGAATGAGGTCATTTACATATTTGTTCAGCACATACAAGTTTCCTCAATGGCAAGGTTACAGTAAAGACTTGTCTAAATATATCCTGGCCTCACCCCATTGACCCAAGCAACTTATTTCCCAAACAACTACAGAGAAACAAGTCATAACGGATCGTTTGCAGCCATATTGTTTTAGCTCAGCAGTCCTAATTAGTGGATTTGTCTAAAGAGCTCACCCCCTGTATCAGGCCATGAGGTGTAACGATTAACCCTGTCATTTAGATTTAAATGATTTCATCATTTTGACCTTGGCAGGGTGCAGAATTTTTACATGTCTCTTAATGTGTTCCTGCAAATGATGATTGATATCAGTAATGGATGTCTGTCAATCATTAATCACACTGTGACCAGCAGGTATATACGATCTCGTTTGGATGCCCTAACTCAATGTGAAAGTAAATTTGTCCCCTGAAAATATAGCAACAGCCTCAAATTAAGTTTCAAAAGGTTATGTACTGCTACCATTGGTACAGGCCACGTGTGTTACAAAATAGGCATTTGTAATCTGGCAAATTGTTTGTTTCAGGTGTACAAGCCCTTGTTTACTCGCCAAGGAACTGGACTGAGCGGAATAAATGACTTCTATTCAGAAGTTCTATTTGAAAGTTGAAACGTGGTAAACAACATTTACAGAGCTGTCAGGTACATGTGCATGCCTTAATATGCAAACAAACACCCACACACTCAGGGGCAATCACACACAAACACTGAGAGGCACACGCATGCTACACACACACACACACACACACACACACACACACACACACACACACTCACACACACACACGTGTACACACACACACAAGAAATAAGCTGAAGCAGACATCACAAAGATCCTATTACAATAATTGACCCAACTTCAGTGGAAGCACACACACCCATGACTCCTTGTCTCCTTATGTCCCTCTCCTTTCACATCCCTTTAGTGTAATTCCAACCTAGGGAGGTGGGCGTGGGTACCGCTGCCCACCCCTGCCTGTCTCTGGTGACTTGGCCAACTATCAGCTTGCCTTTTTCTCCAGTGCACTCGAGTGGAAAAGCATTTCATTTGCTAAACAAAGTGGAAGGCTGCCACAACACACCGCCATAATGGAGACTGATGGACGCCCCATACCGGCAACCATGGGACATAGGTAATTACTCCGCCTGTCAGGATCCCAGCATTCATCACTGCTCTCGAACTTCCGACAAATCTTCCTGGAGGAGGGGTGCCACCGTAGTCATCCTATTCTGACGTTGTGCGTACGTTGATTAAAGTTGTACAAGTCACCACGGTGCCCCGTTTCGGAGGTTATAAACAGAAATGATTTTGGTGGAGCTCTACAGTGTAATGGTGGTTGATTACACGTCTAACGCTTTGGTGGAACTGGCTTTTGCGAAAAACTGCATTCCTTCTCAACATGGTGAATAGGACAGCGCTCACGTCCAGTCCAGACCATGAATATTCAGTCATACTAAAGATTTAGAGGACTAAACGTTGGAGGAGAGGATGCATTTGTGCCACTACAAAACTTCCATGTCCACCTTTCCAGTTTTTCAACAAGCTTTTTCACTCGACTGCAGAAGACAACATCTTTTGAAACAGAACTAAGAAGTTGCTAGGCAACCAACGGAGGGAGAAAAATAAGGTGACCAAGGCTGAATTAGACCCAATAAACAATAATATACAAACCAAAACATCAAGACTGATCTGTGGCTTGATACTGTTCTGGTACTTGAGGAATGTCATCACCAAATTGTATATCTCATCTTACACTGTGAATAGATACTTGAAAACTTGTGAATAGATTAAGTGGTTAGCAAATATTGCTTAACACAAGGCATTATTGTGTGAGCCCACCAAAATTGATTCAGATTGTTTGAAACGATGCATCTGTACCTGGGAGAAGAAATGTACTATCGCTGTAAATTTCCTGGTACGAGGCAGACATAGGAAAATAACTTTTTTATTTGAACTAGTCTACAAAGTATAGATACTTTCAATCAAAATGAACTAGAATGTTCTGCTACACCCTGTGAGACATACCGAAGAGTGCATTGAAAATAAAGACATGAGCGTGACGGTGATGCCAACATACTTAAAACGCTCCATTGACGTTTGATTGAAAGTAAACTCAACATGAAGGTAGCATCTAGGCATGATTAAATTGCAATCCATTGCACTTGAATTACATCACATATCACCATATCCTTCCCCCAAAAATATAGTAAATGCATTGCTGTGATTCACTGTTTGCTCTGTGACACAGCAGCCAAACTCATTCAGATATTCACATCTATTAAACAGTAGTGGTTTGAAACCATACTTTCATGAAGTTCTTCCTGAGAGATTTGGTAGTAGGTCAATATCTAGTAGCACTGTAACAAGTAGACATTCTGGCATGAAGCGTGGACTCTCACTGGTTGATTCCCTCTGGGTATGTTTTATAGGACATGTCCTGAATTTGTTTCTGTTGACAGTTATACGCCAGTATCTTGGGAAATCATGTGCAATGCTTTTCTTACTGATTAGTTTGTCTTAGACTAATCAATGCTGTGTCAGGAAAAAGACTGCGTGAATGCAGATTTGTCCATTTGGTGCTCAAGATTTAGGCTACCGTACAAGCTGCACAGCACAACGTGTTCTGCTGTTGAGGCCCATACCACAAATAACGACAATTCAATTAGTATCAAGGACGGTAAAATGCTAATAGTTGTATTTTCAGCGTGCACCACAGAAAATTGCATGGTCTAAGTGCAGATTTGTAGTGAATGGTGTTGGATTGTTCCATTGCCAGTGGTGGCTTAAGTCTCTCAAAGCATTTTGAGCCTGACATAGAACAGAGCAATTACCCTTACCTCCCCCCCCCCCCACCCACCCCCACAGTGAGGGATTGACTCATCTCGATGGTCCCATGGGGACATTATATGTCGGTGTTAAAGACAGCTTCTTCTCTCCCGAACAGTCGACAGTAAAGTGCTGATCTTTTCACAACAGGTACTGTGTCCCTATTCTCCTCTGAGAGCTTCCTAGCTTCATCTCAGTTGGTCTTTATTGCATGGCAACCATATTGGTTTTATAGAGCACTCCCTTTTAGAACGGGTTGTGCACCTTCAATAATAAAGATATAATGAATGTTTTAACATAATGTGACAAACGCTATAGCTGGTCCTATGGAACCTTATAGCCCCACTGCCGAATGGCTTGTGATAGCTTTTGGAAATATTAAAAAGACTTCTCCCCTTGAAATCATGGAGTGAAAAAGAGAGAGAGAGAGAGAGAGAGAGAGAGAGAGAGAGAGAGAGAGAGAGAGAGAGAGAGAAAGACAATATCAACTACTTCCCAGTGTGGCAAATTTGAGTCCAATTTCACAAAGGTAAAATGAAAAGAGGTTATTTGGCAGTGGTCTCTGAACCCCATCCTTATTGAATTTGGAGAGAAAGAGATGATCACATTTCAATTAATGGCACCATCAATCATACGGGCCCACAGAGAATCATTCAATTTGGTGTGATGCAGTGATAGAGCAGGTCAAAAGCACTGACTCTGAACATAGGTTGTTTTATGTGTCAGAAATATCACACAGCCAGTATCTTGACTATTGGAAAGTGACAAAATACAAACATGGAGATCACTTAATATTGTGTTATCAGTACACAGAAGCCATTGGAGTACTATCTGGAAAGTGAAGACTTAAAATGCACTCTTGACATGGATATGATTTCAATGTGTTAAAGTGTATTACTCCAGTATGATATCCTCAATGTTTTTCAGGTTTGTGTATTGCCAAGCAATGAGCAATGGCATCTCGAGTGTCATCCATCAGAGAGATACAGTAAGCATCACTAGAGCTCGGCTTCTCTTTAGTTCTCACCGCTGTATAGACACTTAGACTGGGCATTGGTCGTAAGTCAAGTTGCAGTGATGATTCAGTAGCATGGTCCATGCTTGTAGTTGCATAGTGCCGTCTGCCGGGTACTAAATATTATTATATGGTATGTAATAACATACTATGATTCAGTGCAAGTAAGCAATATTGTATAGATACTTCCATTCATTTGCTGTGGGTAAAAAGTAAAGGGTAAAGTGTGTCAGGGCAAAGCCCATCAGATTACAGGCCAATATTGTGTCCTCTAACTGTCTGCCTGAGAACACAGACCAAAAACCCCCAAGACTATTAGACACAGTGGATTCCAAAGAGCTGTGAAATTGTACAGTTGGACAAATAGCAGTTCAGCCTCCAATGTGGCAAGTCAAGAAAGTGTTACATTGTGACTTCCACAACAGATTTTTTTCTGACTATGATTTTTTCATTCATTATTATGAACACATTTGAAACAAAAACTTTCCATCCAATCAGAAACAGAACGGGCCTAGACTGAAATATAATTTATTCACATTGTGATGTCGGCATATTACGGCTCCAACGTGCAAAATATAGGCCATTCAATGAGATCTAATGCAGATTCTCAGAACTGGAATTGTGCATGCGGCACCATTCTCTCTCCCGACAAGTGTTTCGCTCCCTCAGATCTTGTCCCGGCAAACGGAGAAGTGCATCAATTGCTCTGCTAAGTTTCCATCCATCTTGCTGGATGATTTCCCCGGTGGTCTCCATAGAAGAGGAACAACGTCTGTCTGCTTTGTCACAGGAATGGAATCTCCTCAAAGTGTGATTGAGCGCTGTGGTAAGTGGTCGACTTCGCTCTTTTGCCTGATGAGGTGAGGTGCGGGTCCACAGATGCCAATTTTTGCAGAGCGAACAGATGCACGCAGCACCAGGGTTGCTTTCCTTTCAATTAGCCTGTGCAATCAATGCAATCTGTGTTTGGTAATGTGCAACACTGTCACTCTGGCGGGCAGAGTGAGATGAGACATAAGGCCTGTGAGAAAAAGGGAAATAAGATGGAGATAATGTCTGGTTCTCACACTGAATGGTGTTGGTCAATGGCGAACCTCTAATGAGGTCTGACACATCGAAAAACACATAAGGGAACTATCTACTCTTAAAATCTGTTAGAAACTGCTCAGTGTTAGAAAGTTCCGACTAAATAAATACTACATCAGTGGTTTGATACAAAAAAAAAATACAACTAAACTGTAGCTAGGTTAGGAGCCCAGACATTTATTTCAACAGAGGCTTACATTTGATAAAACTTTGTTGGTCCTTCACACATTTTCTGGGTACTACCTCAAAAACACAGCTTGAGCTGTCCAATTACAGTGCCTGATCCTGGATGAGGATGCGCTGAGGCAATATAGATGCTGTACACTTGCTTGTGTAGGAGACTGCAATATTTAGTTTGCCTATCCTATGATTAAGAATGCCTTCATCTGAAATCCTTCTCAAGAACGGTGAGCGTGGGAGGATGCAGGGAATCAAAAAGAGACTAGATTAAAAAAGGCTCAGAGTTCCCCCTAGATTTAATAGAAAGGAGCTTTATCATCAAAGCTGCTTCACACCATTGTTCTCTTTTTGCATTCTCTTGCTGTCGCATACACTGATGTGAAAAGTACATCCATAGGTTTCTGATCCATGTGTGTTCTGCCAATTACTTGCAGATAATTAAGTTTGCGTGTAACAAAACATTTACTTAATATGGGAGTCAGGTGGCTGAGCGGTAAGGGAGTCGGGCTAGTAATCTGAAGGTTACCGGTTCGATTCCCGGCTGTGCCAAATGACGTTGTGTCCTTGGGCAAGGCACTTCACCCTACTTGCCTCGGGGGGAATGTCCCTGTACTTACTGTAAGTCGCTCTGGATAAGAGCGTCTGCTAAATGACTAAATGTAAATGTAATATGTAACTGAATGTTGAAATGGGCACAAAACTGAACACTGAAATGCCGTTGCAGTGGAACTTGACTGTGACACACACAGTTAGGATCTCTTCAGTGAAGAAATGTGATTTATTTTTCAGTTTCCCTGTAGATTTCTCTCTACAATCTTGTCTCCAATGGGAAGTGAGAATAAAGACATGTTTCTGCTGTAACAAAGTATGGAATTTGGCAAGGAAATAGATAAGGAAAACAGCTCTCTACACCCACTTACATGTGCTATACCATCAATCTAATCTTGATAGAAATACTATCTGTGCTGAATCATCAGAAATGGTTCCCATTCATCATTTCTATCTGGCTATGATATTTTCTAACGGGATGTAGGAGCGGACCTTGGTAGAAAACGGAAAGATGGGCATTAATTTCACAGTCAGATACACTACCATTTCATTCTCTTCGTTCATTCCAGACATGAAACTGAAGTTAAGTGATATGTTAAATTGAACGAAAGTGTTTGTCAATCCACAAGGGAGGAAGGCGTCCAAAACGTTGAACGAAATGCTACACATGAAGCTGAAACCGGGTACTTCATTATTCATGTGTGGTGATGGTTTCACTTGTGCTTCCCAACCCAGGTGTCTTCCATCCTACTTAGAAGTCGCATTTTCATGTCGAAAGTATGTTTCCCCTTCATCCAGTCGTATATTTCAACCTGTATGATGTATGACGATGACATACTGAATCTCAGCACTGTTCTAAAAATCATTAAAATTCCGCAATGAAGGGATTTCTTCATGCCTTTAATCCTCCTATCAAAACCCAATGCTGTTTATTTCAGCTCAGGATGGAACTGCATGAAACAGATTTGAAAAGGGGCAGGGTAAACGTTTATTTCCTTCTTTGTGATTGGGAGAGAGATACACTAATTGCTCTCCTTTGGATAAAAATGGCATCGGACTCCAATGCCATTGATGTAATCCCTTCTGAAAGATAGTCCCTCTACTATAGAAGTAAATGGTAAGGTAAAATGAGGACCGTGCTAGAAAACTATTCTCGCTTTTAAATGCAAACACAAAAGTACAACCAGACTCACACAGAACTCACAGGCCAAACTGGGGAACCTGGATGGGAGTGGATACTGACGTGTCAAAGGACTGTCTGTTGACTCTAATGGCTTAGTGGAACTGCTGACTAAAAACTTGTCAGAGTATTTCTAAAGTGAATAAGATCTTCCCTAAAAGCTGTTAAGTGCAGTGGCACAACCCTGAAAAGTTTACCCTTTTATCCATGTATAGATCAATCAAGCCCCGGAACTGAGCGCTGCAATACAAGTCTTGTAATTCTCCAACCAGAATCGCAACCCTTTAAGATTGAGATAAAGCACGGCCCACTCGCCTAAGGAAGTCTTCTCTGTTCAGCTGCTGCGGAATTGGATCAAACAGCAGACTTCAGAGGGAGGGACAGGCTGGTAGATAAGTGAACTAGAGGAAATGTAAGGAAAGACTTGGGAAGGTTGGCCTCACACAGAGAGAGAGGATGTTCATCAAAATTCCAGAAGTCCAATGAAAAGAATTATAATAATGAATGGATCCTTTTATTCAAGTTGAGAATTTGACATTTGGATGTAACTGTATGGGCGCCTTCCTGTTATGTAGTGTATTTGTTTACTGCAACAACAAATACATTCACTCAGACACAACCCCCCACACACACACAGAAACACATATATACACTGTACAGTGCAAACCCACACAGGTGTCTAAATCTTTTGAATTATGGATCATCACGAATCATTTGCTCAAGGACCATGTACATTGAAGTCGAGGTCAGCTCTCCATACCCGCACAACTTTCCTGGAAACGGCTGCCAGTGTTGCAACTTGTCAACGTTTCGGTGTCTCTCTACTCCACCGTCTCAGAGCCCTTTTCCCCTCGTCAGGGAGGCTGCAGTCTCTCCACAGTTACAGCAGTCATGGGGAGACAAGGGTATGCCACGCTACGCTGTTAGGGGTGCAATTCTCATCACACCTCCACACTGAGAGAGGCTTACCTGGAACAGGGGATAATTAGAGCACATCAGTGTCAGCCTTTTTGTGAAGGTGGGGGCACTGGAACCTTTCACATACAGCATAATAGAGAGTCTCACGCTGCCATTTTCTACATCATCCGGGGTGTAGAAAAGAGTGGTGAATTTATTCTGGAATATATTAAACTTAACCTGAAGCAAAGGGTCTGATTTAATGTCGGTGTCTATTACGGTTTACAAGGACCCAACTCCCTTTTGTCGAGGGGGAGCATTTACGACGGTATGGTAAGTTTTTTGCATGGGGATAAGAAAGGGTGCACCCAAAAGTAACAAAGATATCACCCTCACACTATTGTTACCTAATTATTTTCAACCGAATGTTAAGTCATTCCTATTGCTGAGACATACATGACAATACATGTGTTCTCTTTTGACTTCTCCTTCAAGGTTAAGATATCCTGCACAGCAGTCTTCCTCCAGAATGTCAGACCCTAATTTGCACTTGATCCCTCAGGGAGCACCAGTCTACTGTACACCCAGATCTGCCAGGGAGAAGGTGATAGAGAAAAACAGAGAGCAGGAGAGAGAAAGAGAAACCGAGAGAGAGGGAGACAGAGAAAGAGAGAGGGAGAGAGAAACAGAGTGAGAGGGAGAGAAACAGAGAGAGAGGGAGAGAGAGCAGAGAGAGAGGGAGAGAGAGAGAGGGAGAGAGAGAGCAACAGAGAGAGAGAGAGAGAGAGAGAGAGCAACAGAGAGAGAGGGAGAGAGAGAGCAACAGAGAGAGAGAGAGAGAGAGATCTCAATGCTCTAATCAACACAGTTACCACTGTAACTGTACAGATAATACAACCCATTCACCACAACAGGTCAGAATATCTACCTTGCACTAAATGCCACAGCACAGCATGTGCATTGTTTCAACAGGTACAGAGCATTTAAGTTGTCATGCAAAAAATGGAAATACTCGTGACATTTCTTTTCTGAATCTGACACAATTTATAGCTACCAGGGAGTGAAAAATAAAAATGCAATATGGGCCTGTGAGGCACAAAGTACCTAGTGACTCATTGCTACTCAAAGACAGCACCAGCCAAGGGATCCTGTTTACCTCCGAGGGAACACAGTCGGGAGGACCAGTGTCCTTGTGATAATGTGGCAGGAAAACATGACAGCCAGAAGCAAAACACCAAACACTGAACAGTGTGACTCACATCACAGATATTTTCCAGTTTCTTTTTTCCCCCCAAACTAATCCACAAATGTTAATAGTTTCGACAGAAATGCTTACAAAGCCAAAGGCGATGCAGAACAACTGCTGACAGAGAGAAACTTTGAAAGCAACTCTTGTCTCAGTATAGCGTCGGATCTGTCCAACTATCCCTGTTCTTTCACCCATATCCAGATTATTATGGATAATACTTGTTTAAATGTTACTAAATCAATTGCTGCCCTTGCTGTGTTTGTTCAAAGTTGAGAACAGGGCTTCCACTGGTTTTAACCTACCCACCTTTTGGGGAGTTACAAGAACCAGTTATCAGACAGTGTTTTAGACTTAAACATCACAAAAAATCATAGACTTTTCCTTTTTTACTAAGGTTGTAATAGTCTGGTCAGAAAAGTACAAGGCTGCTTCTAATACCATAGCATACTGTACTTTTCGGTGGTGCTGTTTACGAAGAAACACTTTTGACCTATGAAATTGGCCGACATCTCTGAGACGTCTAATCTTGGTTGGCAGTGCACATAAAGACAGGCAGCAGGGATAAAGTAACTCCTACATGAGTATGTGTCCCTGATCTTGCCCTCAGGACACCACTGAGTAGAGTGCACACACCTCAAAGTGACTTAAGGGGTCACATGACACCCCCCTCCACCTCCACCACCACCTCTCTCTCTCCCTCTGTCTTTCTCTCTCTCACTCTTTCTCAATCCTTCTCTTTACATATTTTGTTCTTGTCTCGGCAAGGACACAGACAGTCTGACTCATTCACAATTTAGTTGTCAGCTTTGTCACCCAAGGCTGGGCTTGTACGGAGGAGGTTACTGTCAACATGTGTGAGGGGGAAGCATGGGTTGTGCAAAAAGGCTTGATTGAATTGTTGGTAATTTGAAAGATAATTCCTTTCTAACGGCATATTTGTGTATGCATGTGTGTGTGTGTGTGTGTCACCTAATTTTGAATTAAAAGCAGTTGCCACTGAAGGATGCATGGCTTCCTAAGTATGCGACAGTACTCAAGGTTTGTGGTTTGCGTTTGTCGTCTTTCAATTTTGTTTTTGTCATTTTCAAAACAAAAACTCTGATTATACATAGTTAGAAATTATTGTAGAAAATTCTGTTTCTCTCTCAGTCTCCTTCCTTTTTTCTCTGCATAGGCCTTTTGGGGTATTTGACCGTGTGTGTGTGTGTGCTGTCATTGACAATGTTTGAGTGTAACGTGTATGTAACCTGATAACAATCCTTGTTGCTACAGTAATCCACTTTCCCACTAGTGTGGGCCAAACTTGCTTTGAGCAGCTGGGCAACAGACAGGCCCATTAGCCCATAGGGTGCCTTACTGCCAAAATAACAACAACAACATATGCCGGCATAATAATTGCATTAATGTTTTACATGTCTCTCTGGGATTCACTGTGGACCAGAAGTAGGGTAAATTAACCCTCTTAAAATCATATCATTTCAATTACTCACAGATATGTAATTACCACATGAAAACTAGACTCCTATGAAACATGTGCAATCAACACAATCAAGAAGAATATGTCGTTGATGAAAATTATATTTTTGAAGGTCAGAGGAGCAACAGTCCAGCAAAACAAACCTCTAACAGCTTTTTTTAGAGGGCAAATGCATTTTACATGTCGCCCACAACCTATTTATCCACTTTCTCTACTTCCCATGTTTTAAAATTGTCTTCATGCCCTGCAGGTAGTGGTCATGAAGACTCAGGATATGAGCTGAGATTGTATGTAGTTCCAAATGTACAAACATCATCTGCCTTGTGGACATTCATTAATAGGCAAGGTAGATAGATGTAGAATGCAATTTAAGCCATCAACATGCTGGCAGGCTACATCCCTTTTGAATTAAAGATAAGCCCAACACCTTGAGAGGCTTAGATTGGACCCATATGGGTATTTGGCCCAGGGGATATAACGTTTTTTTTGTTTCACTACGGTATATCGCAGTGATAGATGTACCCAAGAGCTTTATCCTCCAAGCTTAGGATCCCTGTGCCATGAAACACGCTCCGTTATGTTCCATTTAGGGTACAGTCGTTTCGTGACTGTCATTCCAAGGGATACCCCACCAACCAATCTGGGCACCCAGGTCTGTTATTAACGCAGCGAATCACAAGTCAACTAGGCTTATTTCACGGTGAATGATAGGTCACACACCGTACATCCAACATAGCAATTGACAGATAGATGGGGAAATAGATCTATTCAACAGAAGTAGGGCGTCCCAGGTTACGTAAAAAGTTGAATTATAGATTTATTTGGCTTGATGCTGGCTTGGTTAGTGGGGAGGGGGGACTGCAGCAGAGGAGAATTCAAAGCTTTGGAGCCTGACAGATGGAAGGACCAGATGATGGGCAACACCAGATTTATGTCTCACGGTGGGAGCCGTTGCTGACACCATTTAGACTGTGAGAACACTCAGGTTTACATTAGCACCCATTTAGGCGTGTGTGAGTGTGTGTGTGTGTGTGTGTTTGTGGGTGTTTCAGCAAAGCGTGTGTGCTGGTGACCTGGTGTGTATGTTGGACTGTACACATGCTTGTTTGAGTGTGTGTGTGTTTGTGAATCCTAACAACATGAGTCTCAATGCAAGATCAAGAGCTGACGCGATAAAGAGAAAACCCAAATCTGTGTCATTTGGGTTTTATCTTCTGTTTAATACTGGGGCAACTTTCATCACTTCTATTGAGAACAATGACCTAGTAACAAATCCATAGATAAACACATCGGCACTTGACAGTTTTCAACTTATTTCTGGGCTATTTGCTCGTGCACCCCAAATGAGAAACTCGACTGTCTTTGAAACAATCCAACACAACTCATCTTTAGAGGAAGTGGAATCCAAGGCGCTCTCCCGAGACCAGGCTGACATTTCATTAAAAAGAAAGCAACAGTGTTTCATAGACTCGACACGGAGGCATTCAGCCAGCTTCCTGCGCTGACACTGGAACATGGCAGATCTGCCTGGTAACTGTTGCCTTGGTGCCTGCAAGTACACTATTAAACCTAATAGGCATTCCAGATTGTGGTCCTAACTATTAAAGTAGTCTAGCAAACATCTCACACTACTGTACATGGTCAATTGATTCCTTGTCTGTACACTTATGTAAAACTACCTCATTTAACCATGACATCGGACCTTGAAATGTGATGTTTTTAAATGTTGGCTTTATGCTTTGTTTTATAGTCTTTGATCCAAGGCAACTGTACACATGTAATTGGCCCTTGCAGTATGTGAATATTACGTATATGCCCACATTCCCCAGCTATATATAGCTATAGTAGCAATCTACCTGTAAATCACTGTACTGCTTTAGAGCCTTGTTCTCCCGTGATGTGCAGTGTGGGGGTTTGTAAGGCATGTCTAACTGTGAAGGGGAGACATTCTCTGCTCTTAAATTGATCTCAGAAGAGCTTTTATCCCTGTCTTTTACCTTGGCCTGTTTGATTGACGGTTTATTAGACCTGAATGTGGAAATCTCCAAAGGCTGTGTTGGAGCGTAAATGTCAGTCACCTGCTGGGCTTTACACAATCCATCATTGTCATTCGGTTTCCGGTAATAGAATTCCAGCATTAAGGATTAATATTCCCTTTAAATCTAATATTTATATAGACAACTTGTTTTTTGTGGAGACAATAAATGTACGTATCTAGGCTTGAGCCATACTCCATAATGCAATGTAAATTAATTTTGCAAAGCCAAGATGGACCAAGATCTCAAAAGTGTTGTAGTGGATCAATACCAATCTCCCTTCAAGACCTCAGTCCAATCATATTCCTGAAAACCACAAACGTGTTGCAATTCAAATGATTCAATGATCGATTATAACGTCATCTAAGATTCAACCATAACATTTTCAAAGGAACATGACAAGGTTAGCAAAAAACTAATTAATTAAGAAAAAAAACTTCTGGCGGGAGGTGAGAGATGGCGAAGATTCACATTAAAGTGTGATCAAACAATCCTAAAGATTATTACACAGACACAGAACTGATTTTTTTTCAGGAACTTTCACACTTTCAAAAAAATCTGCATTCTTCCTCTGCAGTGTGAAAGATAAATGACTGTCCCGGATTGGGACACAATCCACTTCCATAGATCTGGTCTGGAGATGCTATGTAGTGGAAACACTGTGCCTGGCTAGGAAGAAGTTTCATAACCACAAAACCGTACATTACAGTGAAGATAAGTCTTTGGAACGGTGGATACTGTAAACATGTTCAACTTTTGATTACATGTTGCCAGCGGCCATCTGGTTCTGAGATCTGGACAGGACACATCACACTGTAAAGAAGCCCTGTGTTCATGGTGTTCACCCTGATCACACCTTCCCTCTCACCCTGTCTCTCTGAGTAAGAGTCCAATAGTGACCAACACTAACCTCGGGCACTGCCTTTCTCTGTGGAAAATCAGAAGTAGATCCAAGCCACTTGCAAGCCAAGTTGCAAATATTTCAGTCTTCAATAGACCTTTGAAGGTTATTTGATGGTGACAAAACTGCCAGAAAGCACATTCATTGTCCTTTTTCCTCATTACTAGATCTGCGTTTTGTATACCTTAGTTCATCCTGTTACCATTGAGTTGAATTATGCCCAGTCTTTTAGCTTCCTGTTTATTCAGATGAGGCTCAGGGAGGAGAAATATTTTACTGGCCTTATTATTTCTCTTTTCAAAAGCATATTCGGTATGGCTACCCCCAAGGATAAAAAGCATGGACGTCAACCCAGCAGGAGCTGTCTATTTCCAGCCTCGCACTCACCTTTGAAAGCCTGGACCTCAGGGGGAGATGGAGGTGGGGAGGTAAGGGACCAGATCAGCGAGCTGTTCTGGAATAGACAGACAAACCACCGTACAGTTGAACTGAATGAGAAGGACCAGGATGGTTTCCCGTGGGAACAGACAACAAAGCAGACAACCGTGGCTCTGTAGAACCTTTCCAGGGGGTTGTACGAGCCGATAAAGAGCAATCTTTGACCTCCAACATGAAGGCATGTGTAAAAAATGTCACAGATAACACACAGAGTCTCACTGGACTGAACCTCTTAAAATTCTGGCAAATGTTCATCTGCACTCTGCTGTGAACCATTGGATTTACCTTGTGTGCGTTTAACAAACGTATTTATAGATTTATACAAGTATCACAAATGAGTTTGAGAGGTTTTGAACTTGATTTGACAACTCCTGAAACGTCTAACAAAAAAGTGTGATTCTTCTGGCTCATGGACAGTTTCTTAAATTACACTTTAGCATTAGTTGCTGGCTATATTTAGAATCATTGAATTATTTTGACCTTTAGCAGTTTGCACATTTCACACATACAATTTGCAAATGTACATGATCTCTTTTGTTTTAACACATTGCAGTTATCAAATAAAAGGATATCATTGTGTGAATACTATTATTGCTATTCTACAAATGTACTGGCAAAAATCGAAAAAGCTCTCTGTTTGGGTGGACAATAACCTTATTCTTAACCTTAATCATGGTTATAGTATATAAGTTAGGACCAAGCACCATTACCAGAACCTTGCATTGAAAACGGAAACACAAGTCATTCCGAGTTGAATGTTTGAAAAGTGTTATTCTGTGAATGCATCAGAAGGATGGATTTCCAACATTATAATAAAAAGATGTAATGATCAATTACGTAAATTCGGTTACATAAAACAACCACTTATCTGTCCAAATGCAGACCTAGTGCTGTATTTACCTGATGTATTTTCGCACACCTGTCCTTGGTGGTGACTTCAAAGGCAAGTTGCCTTCTTTCATGCAAGTAATCAGTCTCCCGCTGAGCATGTGATGTGTTCATGACCTCCTGAAGAAGAAGGGGGGGGGGGGTAGGGGTGGGGGGGTGGTACCGGAAAAAGAAACACCATGAGTTACTGTTGATTTCCCTAAAGCTTAGTTGACAAAAGTTACAATCTCAGCGGGTTAACAGAACGGTAAAGGAGAAAAAAATGGATTTCATTTGATCTAGATTAAAACAATTATTTTGTTGTATTTTTTTTATCATGGCTACTGTGCTCATAGGTGCAAAGGCCCTCAACAACAATGGCTGTGTTTGCTGATAAATACAGAACAGTATAATTGTGCTTTTGCGAAAGAGTGATTTTGCTGAATAGGTATTCTAATTACACTGGCCACAAATGACATGCTTTACAGGAAACAAATTCACCTTATGTGAAGTTAGTCTAGCTATGTTGCTCTAGTCAAATAATTAGCTTTGAAGCATGCAGTCAAACTAAGCTCCATTATATGCTCGAATCAGAAGACCTAGCTGGAACTGTGTGCTGTAGTTAGCCACCTTAGATAACCTTAACTAATGATCCCCTTCCCGCTGTAATTACCTATTGCCATTGTCTTGATTCATTGCCTTTTGGACTTGGTTTGCCAACCTTGATCAATTAGAAGCCACCTAATACAGCCAAAGTATTTTGCAAACACGGTCACGTACACTCTGGATGTTCAGAGCATGGCTGTGTGGTATATATTATCATTTTAGTCTTTGATGAGGGTGATGTTAATGGACACAGCAGAAGGGGTAAGATTAGACAGGCATTTAGCAGCCAGTCAGAGTGATGGGAGAGAGGGAGAAGTCGTTTTAAAGTGTCTCTAAATGGATTCATTTTGTGAGACATCAGGACTGGACATTGCTTATCTTCCGTTTTGGATTTGATAAAAAAAAAGGGCATGTGATACGAGAATGTATGCTTGTGTATGTCTGTATGTTCCATGTGTTCCATCTTTCCAAAATGTTTGTATCATTCTACTCACAGGAGACGTATAGCCACAGCATGTTTGAATGAGTTGAATTAATTGTGTAATGTTATTCGGACCAAAAATTCAACTGCAATTTACAATGCCCTGGCCTATTTTATAGTAAAGCTTTACAAGAAATGCTAACATCCTCTGATTGCATCATCAAAGAGAGAAGAAATCTTTTCATTTAGAGGGTAAACTTTATATAACACTCTTTCTAAAGTAATCAGGCTTTTGCCTGGCTCCCCAACGAGTTCCATTTGATGTATTTTTCATTACTACAAATTCAGTTATTTCCTCTCGAACCAATCTTCAATGCTGTAAAACCATTTGCTTTGTAGTGCAGTCATTAGTGGTTATCAAACATTGTACAACATAAATCCAAAAATTGATTTTTAGATTATTTAAGCAAACTGTTTGCTGAAGAACAATTGAGCAATTACATAAATCCAACGTACAGTACAATATATATCATAGCATTGTATGGTTCACCGAAAACAATGGAGGGTTGTAGGTTATTTTAGTGAAGGTACTTTACTGTATAAGATTGACCACTGAGCACAGTCAGACATTTACAATATGCCAACAATTTGAAAGAGGACAATGTATGCAAGAGCTGACTTCACTGTTTCAACATCAGGATCACTCATGCTGTACACGTGGAGACACACACACACACATACACACACTACATCGAATACTGTTCAATCACTCAAGTGAAAAAAAACTACAAAAACACGTATGCTTCATGTTACTACAATTCAATTCAATAAATTGTATTTTTCCCAAAGGATATCCAGAAGGCTACAAACAACACTCATCCCCTTCGAGTAGCAGCTATTTCAAAATGCAAAAAGCTTTCAGTCGGACAGCTGCCAAGATTGCCTGATCCAAGCTAACCATGTAGGCTCACTAGTACACCTCTCACACTGCAACTCTGGACAGAATGAAAAATGATAGCAACACGAGCCCTTTGTCCTGGGCCCTGTCCCCTGAGCAGCTTTCAAGTCAACAGTGGTTCTCTCAGTCTGCCATAAGGCGGTAATAACAGGGTGCCGCAAAATTTGCGACCAGGGCCACCTGGCTAATTAACCTGGGTGTGATGACAGTTCATGGTGCTCAGTGTTAAGACGTCTTACTCTGTGTATATTGTCTGACTGCCAGTATGGTAAATTAGTTACAAACTCACTAGACCCAAGTCCCCATCTGCAGCTTCAATAGTCTACAGAACTGTTTCGATGCGATCTTGCACGGATGGTCCCTGTAACTGTAACTACACAAGCACTCAATTACTTTAAATGTCAACATCTCACCAATGACATTAAGTATCTTGGGATTGTGAGGGAACACCTCACAATTATGTAATTTTGCTGTACCAAAATTCTTTCCATTCTGTCATACAGGTAAGCGTGAAAATGGGTTGTAACTCTCACACTGTAGTTTCGCAAGTAAGAAACCAAATAAAAACAAAAAACGCTGCACTCTTGCTGGAACCAAACTGGGGTCACTGGCTCTAAAGACAAATAGGCCCAGCAAATCTCTACAACCTACCATCATCTTATTTCCTGTCTCCTGGTATAGCAACAAAGGTCCTTATCTTTCAGGTTTTTATTAAGGAGTCGTGTTTTCATCATTAGTTATTAATTAAATTCCTGGGAGACTGGCTAGTC